>NW_026453656.1:300000-409229 GCF_943734755.1 Anopheles moucheti
AAGTTCCACCAGAAGTGTGTTTTCATACAAAAACTGTTAATTACAACTAACTTTGTCCATCCGATGCGAACTTTGTACTTTGATATGAAGTTCCACCAGAAGTGTGTTTTCATACAAAAACTGTTAATTACAACTAACTTTGTCCATCCGATTCGAACTTTGTTCTTTGATTTGCAGTTCCACCAGAAGTGTGTTTTCATACAAAAACTGTTAATTACAACTAACTTTGTCCATCCGATTCGAACTTTGTTCTTTGATTTGCAGTTCCACCAGAAGTGTGTTTTCATACAAAAACTGTTAATTACAACTAACTTTGTCCATCCGATTCGAACTTTGTTCTTTGATTTGCAGTTCCACCAGAAGTGTGTTTTCATACAAAAACTGTTAATTACAACTAACTTTGTCCATCCGATTCGAACTTTGTTCTTTGATTTGAAGTTCCACCAGAAGTGTGTTTTCATACAAAAACTGTTAATTACAACTAACTTTGTCCATCCGATTCGAACTTTGTTCTTTGATTTGAAGTTGCACCAGAAGTGTGTTTTCATACAAAAACTGTTAATTACAACTAACTTTGTCCATCCGATTCGAACTTTGTTCTTTGATTTGAAGTTCCACCAGAAGTGTGTTTTCATACAAAAACTGTTAATTACAACTAACTTTGTCCATCCGATTCGAACTTTGTTCTTTGATTTGCAGTTCCACCAGAAGTGTGTTTTCATACAAAAACTGTTAATTACAACTAACTTTGTCCATCCGATTCGAACTTTGTTCTTTGATATGAAGTTCCACCAGAAGTGAGTTTTCATACAAAAACTGTTAATTCCAACTCACTTTGTCCATCCGATTCGAACTTTGTTCTTTGATTTGAAGTTCCACCAGAAGTGTGTTTTCATACAAAAACTGTTAATTACAACTAACTTTGTCCATCCGATTCGAACTTTGTTCTTTGATTTGAAGTTCCACCAGAAGTGAGTTTTCATACAAAAACTGTTAATTACAACTAACTTTGTCCATCCGATTCGAACTTTGTTCTTTGATTTGAAGTTCCACCAGAAGTTTGTTTTCATACAAAAACTGTTAATTACAACTAACTTTGTCCATCCGATTCGAACTTTGTTCGTTGATATGAAGTTCCACCAGAAGTGTGTTTTCATACAAAAACTGTTAATTCCAACTCACTTTGTCCATCCGATTCGAACTTTGTTCTTTGATTTGAAGTTCCACCAGAAGTGTGTTTTCATACAAAAACTGTTAATTACAACTAACTTTGTCCATCCGATTCGAACTTTGTTCTTTGATTTGAAGTTCCACCAGAAGTGTGTTTTCATACAAAAACTGTTAATTACAACTAACTTTGTCCATCCGATTCGAACTTTGTTCTTTGATTTGAAGTTCCACCAGAAGTGTGTTTTCATACAAAAACTGTTAATTCCAACTCACTTTGTCCATCCGATTCGAACTTTGTTCTTTGATTTGCAGTTCCACCAGAAGTGTGTTTTCATACAAAAACTGTTAATTACAACTAACTTTGTCCATCCGATTCGAACTTTGTTCTTTGATTTGCAGTTCCACCAGAAGTGTGTTTTCATACAAAAACTGTTAATTACAACTAACTTTGTCCATCCGATTCGAACTTTGTTCTTTGATTTGAAGTTCCACCAGAAGTGTGTTTTCATACAAAAACTGTTAATTACAACTAACTTTGTCCATCCGATTCGAACTTTGTTCTTTGATTTGAAGTTGCACCAGAAGTGTGTTTTCATACAAAAACTGTTAATTACAACTAACTTTGTCCATCCGATTCGAACTTTGTTCTTTGATTTGAAGTTCCACCAGAAGTGTGTTTTCATACAAAAACTGTTAATTACAACTAACTTTGTCCATCCGATTCGAACTTTGTTCTTTGATTTGCAGTTCCACCAGAAGTGTGTTTTCATACAAAAACTGTTAATTACAACTAACTTTGTCCATCCGATTCGAACTTTGTTCTTTGATATGAAGTTCCACCAGAAGTGAGTTTTCATACAAAAACTGTTAATTCCAACTCACTTTGTCCATCCGATTCGAACTTTGTTCTTTGATTTGAAGTTCCACCAGAAGTGTGTTTTCATACAAAAACTGTTAATTACAACTAACTTTGTCCATCCGATTCGAACTTTGTTCTTTGATTTGAAGTTCCACCAGAAGTGAGTTTTCATACAAAAACTGTTAATTACAACTAACTTTGTCCATCCGATTCGAACTTTGTTCTTTGATTTGAAGTTCCACCAGAAGTGTATTTTCATACAAAAACTGTTAATTACAACTAACTTTGTCCATCCGATTCGAACTTTGTTCGTTGATATGAAGTTGCACCAGAAGTGTGTTTTCATACAAAAACTGTTAATTAGAACTAACTTTGTCCGTCCGATTCGAACTTTGTTCTTTGATTTGAAGTTCCACCAGAAGTTTGTTTTCATACAAAAACTGTTAATTACAACTAACTTTGTCCATCCGATTCGAACTTTGTTCTTTGATTTGCAGTTCCACCAGAAGTGTGTTTTCATACAAAAACTGTTAATTCCAACTCACTTTGTCCATCCGATTCGAACTTTGTTCTTTGATTTGAAGTTTCACCAGAAGTGTGTTTTCATACAAAAACTGTTAATTACAACTAACTTTGTCCATCCGATTCGAACTTTGTTCTTTGATTTGCAGTTCCACCAGAAGTGTGTTTTCATACAAAAACTGTTAATTACAACTAACTTTGTCCATCCGATTCGAACTTTGTTCTTTGATTTGCAGTTCCACCAGAAGTGTGTTTTCATACAAAAACTGTTAATTACAACTAACTTTGTCCATCCGATTCGAACTTTGTTCATTGATTTGAAGTTGCACCAGAAGTGTGTTTTCATACAAAAACTGTTAATTACAACTAACTTTGTCCATCCGATTCGAACTTTGTTCTTTGATTTGAAGTTCCACCAGAAGTTTGTTTTCATACAAAAACTGTTAATTACAACTAACTTTGTCCATCCGATTCGATCTTTATTCTTTGATTTGAAGTTCCACCAGAAGTGAGTTTTCATACAAAAACTGTTAATTACAACTAACTTTGTCCATCCGATTCGAACTTTGTACTTTGATATGAAGTTCTACCAGAAGTGTGTTTTGATACAAAAACTGTTAATTACAACTAACTTTGTCCATCCGATTCGAACTTTGTTCTTTGATTTGAAGTTCCACCAGAAGTGTGTTTTGATACAAAAACTGTTAATTACAACTATCTTTGTCCATCCGATTCGAACTTTGTTCTTTGATTTGCAGTTCCACCAGAAGTGTGTTTTCATACAAAAACTGTTAATTACAACTATCTTTGTCCATCCGATTCGAACTTTGTTCTTTGATTTGAAGTTCCACCAGAAGTGTGTTTTCATACAAAAACTGTTAATTACAACTAACTTTGTCCATCCGATTCGAACTTTGTTCGTTGATATGAAGTTCCACTAGAAGTGTGTTTTCATACAAAAACTGTTAATTACAACTAACTTTGTCCATCCGATTCGAACTTTGTTCGTTGATTTGAAGTTGCACCAGAAGTGTGTTTTCATACAAAAACTGTTAATTACAACTAACTTTGTCCATCCGATTCGAACTTTGTTCTTTGATTTGCAGTTCCACCAGAAGTGTGTTTTCATACAAAAACTGTTAATTACAACTAACTTTGTCCATCCGATTCGAACTTTGTTCTTTGATTTGCAGTTCCACCAGAAGTGTGTTTTCATACAAAAACTGTTAATTACAACTAACTTTGTCCATCCGATTCGAACTTTGTTCTTTGATTTGAAGTTCCACCAGAAGTTTGTTTTCATACAGAAACTGTTAATTACAACTAACTTTGTCCATCCGATTCGAACTTTGTTCTTTGATTTGCAGTTCCACCAGAAGTGTGTTTTCATACAAAAACTGTTAATTACAACTAACTTTGTCCATCCGATTCGAACTTTGTTCTTTGATTTGCAGTTCCACCAGAAGTGTGTTTTCATACAAAAACTGTTAATTACAACTAACTTTGTCCATCCGATTCGAACTTTGTTCTTTGATTTGCAGTTCCACCAGAAGTGTGTTTTCATACAAAAACTGTTAATTACAACTAACTTTGTCCATCCGATTCGAACTTTGTTCTTTGATTTGCAGTTCCACCAGAAGTGTGTTTTCATACAAAAACTGTTAATTACAACTAACTTTGTCCATCCGATTCGAACTTTGTTCTTTGATTTGAAGTTCCACCAGAAGTGTGTTTTCATACAAAAACTGTTAATTACAACTAACTTTGTCCATCCGATTCGAACTTTGTTCTTTGATTTGAAGTTCCACCAGAAGTGAGTTTTCATACAGAAACTGTTAATTACAACTAACTTTGTCCATCCGATTCGAACTTTGTTCTTTGATTTGCAGTTCCACCAGAAGTGTGTTTTCATACAAAAACTGTTAATTACAACTAACTTTGTCCATCCGATTCGAACTTTGTTCTTTGATTTGAAGTTCCACCAGAAGTGTGTTTTCATACAAAAACTGTTAATTACAACTAACTTTGTCCATCCGATTCGAACTTTGTTCTTTGATTTGAAGTTCCACCAGAAGTGAGTTTTCATACAGAAACTGTTAATTACAACTAACTTTGTCCATCCGATTCGAACTTTGTTCTTTGATTTGCAGTTCCACCAGAAGTGTGTTTTCATACAAAAACTGTTAATTACAACTAACTTTGTCCATCCGATTCGAACTTTGTTCTTTGATTTGAAGTTCCACCAGAAGTGTGTTTTCATACAAAAACTGTTAATTACAACTAACTTTGTCCATCCGATTCGAACTTTGTTCTTTGATTTGAAGTTCCACCAGAAGTGAGTTTTCATACAGAAACTGTTAATTACAACTAACTTTGTCCATCCGATTCGAACTTTGTTCTTTGATTTGCAGTTCCACCAGAAGTGTGTTTTCATACAAAAACTGTTAATTACAACTAACTTTGTCCATCCGATTCGAACTTTGTTCTTTGATATGAAGTTCCACCAGAAGTGTGTTTTCATACAAAAACTGTTAATTACAACTAACTTTGTCCATCCGATTCGAACTTTGTTCTTTGATTTGAAGTTCCACCAGAAGTGTGTTTTCATACAAAAACTGTTAATTACAACTAACTTTGTCCATCCGATGCGAACTTTGTACTTTGATATGAAGTTGCACCAGAAGTGTGTTTTCATACAAAAACTGTTAATTACAACTAACTTTGTCCATCCGATTCGAACTTTGTTCTTTGATTTGCAGTTCCACCAGAAGTGTGTTTTCATACAAAAACTGTTAATTACAACTAACTTTGTCCATCCGATTCGAACTTTGTTCTTTGATTTGAAGTTCCACCAGAAGTGTGTTTTCATACAAAAACTGTTAATTACAACTAACTTTGTCCATCCGATTCGAACTTTGTTCTTTGATTTGAAGTTGCACCAGAAGTGTGTTTTCATACAAAAACTGTTAATTACAACTAACTTTGTCCATCCGATTCGAACTTTGTTCTTTGATTTGAAGTTCCACCAGAAGTGTGTTTTCATACAAAAACTGTTAATTACAACTAACTTTGTCCATCCGATTCGAACTTTGTTCTTTGATTTGCAGTTCCACCAGAAGTGTGTTTTCATACAAAAACTGTTAATTACAACTAACTTTGTCCATCCGATTCGAACTTTGTTCTTTGATATGAAGTTCCACCAGAAGTGAGTTTTCATACAAAAACTGTTAATTACAACTAACTTTGTCCATCCGATTCGAACTTTGTTCTTTGATTTGAAGTTCCACCAGAAGTTTGTTTTCATACAAAAACTGTTAATTACAACTAACTTTGTCCATCCGATTCGAACTTTGTTCTTTGATATGAAGTTCCACCAGAAGTGAGTTTTCATACAAAAACTGTTAATTACAACTAACTTTGTCCATCCGATTCGAACTTTGTTCTTTGATTTGAAGTTCCACCAGAAGTTTGTTTTCATACAAAAACTGTTAATTACAACTAACTTTGTCCATCCGATTCGAACTTTGTTCTTTGATATGAAGTTCCACCAGAAGTGTGTTTTCATACAAAAACTGTTAATTCCAACTCACTTTGTCCATCCGATTCGAACTTTGTTCTTTGATTTGAAGTTCCACCAGAAGTGTGTTTTCATACAAAAACTGTTAATTACAACTAACTTTGTCCATCCGATTCGAACTTTGTTCTTTGATTTGCAGTTCCACCAGAAGTGTGTTTTCATACAAAAACTGTTAATTACAACTAACTTTGTCCATCCGATTCGAACTTTGTTCTTTGATTTGCAGTTCCACCAGAAGTTTGTTTTCATACAAAAACTGTTAATTACAACTAACTTTGTCCATCCGATTCGAACTTTGTTCGTTGATTTGAAGTTGCACCAGAAGTGTGTTTTCATACAAAAACTGTTAATTACAACTAACTTTGTCCATCCGATTCGAACTTTGTTCTTTGATTTGCAGTTCCACCAGAAGTGTGTTTTCATACAAAAACTGTTAATTACAACTAACTTTGTCCATCCGATGCGAACTTTGTACTTTGATATGAAGTTCCACCAGAAGTGTGTTTTCATACAAAAACTGTTAATTACAACTAACTTTGTCCATCCGATTCGAACTTTGTTCTTTGATTTGAAGTTCCACCAGAAGTGTGTTTTCATACAAAAACTGTTAATTCTACTAACTTTGACCATCCGATGCGAACTTTGTACTTTGATATGAAGTTGCACCAGAAGTGTGTTTTCATACAAAAACTGTTAATTACAACTAACTTTGTCCATCCGATTCGAACTTTGTTCTTTGATTTGCAGTTCCACCAGAAGTGTGTTTTCATACAAAAACTGTTAATTACAACTAACTTTGTCCATCCGATTCGAACTTTGTTCTTTGATATGAAGTTCCACCAGAAGTGAGTTTTCATACAAAAACTGTTAATTACAACTAACTTTGTCCATCCGATTCGAACTTTGTTCTTTGATTTGAAGTTCCACCAGAAGTGTGTTTTCATACAAAAACTGTTAATTACAACTAACTTTGTCCATCCGATTCGAACTTTGTTCGTTGATATGAAGTTCCACCAGAAGTGTGTTTTCATACAAAAACTGTTAATTCCAACTCACTTTGTCCATCCGATTCGAACTTTGTTCTTTGATTTGAAGTTCCACCAGAAGTGTGTTTTCATACAAAAACTGTTAATTACAACTAACTTTGTCCATCCGATTCGAACTTTGTTCTTTGATTTGCAGTTCCACCAGAAGTGTGTTTTCATACAAAAACTGTTAATTACAACTAACTTTGTCCATCCGATTCGAACTTTGTTCTTTGATTTGCAGTTCCACCAGAAGTGTGTTTTCATACAAAAACTGTTAATTACAACTAACTTTGTCCATCCGATTCGAACTTTGTTCTTTGATTTGCAGTTCCACCAGAAGTGTGTTTTCATACAAAAACTGTTAATTACAACTAACTTTGTCCATCCGATTCGAACTTTGTTCTTTGATTTGCAGTTCCACCAGAAGTGTGTTTTCATACAAAAACTGTTAATTACAACTAACTTTGTCCATCCGATTCGAACTTTGTTCTTTGATTTGAAGTTCCACCAGAAGTGTGTTTTCATACAAAAACTGTTAATTACAACTAACTTTGTCCATCCGATTCGAACTTTGTTCTTTGATTTGAAGTTCCACCAGAAGTGTGTTTTCATACAAAAACTGTTAATTACAACTAACTTTGTCCATCCGATTCGAACTTTGTTCTTTGATTTGCAGTTCCACCAGAAGTTTGTTTTCATACAAAAACTGTTAATTACAACTAACTTTGTCCATCCGATTCGAACTTTGTTCTTTGATTTGAAGTTCCACCAGAAGTGTGTTTTCATACAAAAACTGTTAATTACAACTAACTTTGTCCATCCGATTCGAACTTTGTTCTTTGATTTGAAGTTGCACCAGAAGTGTGTTTTCATACAAAAACTGTTAATTACAACTAACTTTGTCCATCCGATTCGAACTTTGTTCTTTGATTTGAAGTTCCACCAGAAGTGTGTTTTCATACAAAAACTGTTAATTACAACTAACTTTGTCCATCCGATTCGAACTTTGTTCTTTGATTTGCAGTTCCACCAGAAGTGTGTTTTCATACAAAAACTGTTAATTACAACTAACTTTGTCCATCCGATTCGAACTTTGTTCTTTGATTTGAAGTTCCACCAGAAGTGTGTTTTCATACAAAAACTGTTAATTACAACTAACTTTGTCCATCCGATTCGAACTTTGTTCTTTGATATGAAGTTCAACCAGAAGTGAGTTTTCATACAAAAACTGTTAATTACAACTAACTTTGTCCATCCGATTCGAACTTTGTTCTTTGATTTGAAGTTGCACCAGAAGTGTGTTTTCATACAAAAACTGTTAATTACAACTAACTTTGTCCATCCGATTCGAACTTTGTTCTTTGATTTGAAGTTCCACCAGAAGTGTGTTTTCATACAAAAACTGTTAATTACAACTAACTTTGTCCATCCGATTCGAACTTTGTTCTTTGATTTGCAGTTCCACCAGAAGTGTGTTTTCATACAAAACCTGTTAATTACAACTAACTTTGTCCATCCGATTCGAACTTTGTTCTTTGATTTGAAGTTCCACCAGAAGTGTGTTTTCATACAAAAACTGTTAATTACAACTAACTTTGTCCATCCGATTCGAACTTTGTTCTTTGATATGAAGTTCCACCAGAAGTGTTTTTTCATACAAAAACTGTTAATTACAACTAACTTTGTCCATCCGATTCGAACTTTGTTCTTTGATTTGAAGTTCCACCAGAAGTGTGTTTTCATACAAAAACTGTTAATTAAAACTAACTTTGTCCATCCGATTCGAACTTTGTTCTTTGATTTGCAGTTCCACCAGAAGTTTGTTTTCATACAAAAACTGTTAATTACAACTAACTTTGTCCATCCGATTCGAACTTTGTTCTTTGATTTGAAGTTCCACCAGAAGTGTGTTTTCATACAAAAACTGTTAATTACAACTAACTTTGTCCATCCGATTCGAACTTTGTTCTTTGATATGAAGTTCCACCAGAAGTGAGTTTTCATACAAAAACTGTTAATTACAACTAACTTTGTCCATCCGATGCGAACTTTGTACTTTGATATGAAGTTGCACCAGAAGTGTGTTTTCATACAAAAACTGTTAATTACAACTAACTTTGTCCATCCGATTCGAACTTTGTTCTTTGATATGAAGTTCCACCAGAAGTGTGTTTTCATACAAAAACTGTTAATTACAACTAACTTTGTCCATCCGATTCGAACTTTGTTCTTTGATATGAAGTTCCACCAGAAGTGAGTTTTCATACAAAAACTGTTAATTACAACTAACTTTGTCCATCCGATGCGAACTTTGTACTTTGATATGAAGTTGCACCAGAAGTGTGTTTTCATACAAAAACTGTTAAGTTCCACCAGAAGTGTGTTTTCATACAAAAACTGTTAATTACAACTAACTTTGTCCATCCGATTCGAACTTTGTTCTTTGATTTGCAGTTCCACCAGAAGTGTGTTTTCATACAAAAACTGTTAATTACAACTAACTTTGTCCATCCGATTCGAACTTTGTTCTTTGATTTGCAGTTCCACCAGAAGTTTGTTTTCATACAAAAACTGTTAATTACAACTAACTTTGTCCATCCGATTCGAACTTTGTTCTTTGATTTGCAGTTCCACCAGAAGTGTGTTTTCATACAAAAACTGTTAATTACAACTAACTTTGTCCATCCGATTCGAACTTTGTTCTTTGATTTGCAGTTCCACCAGAAGTGTGTTTTCATACAAAAACTGTTAATTACAACTAACTTTGTCCATCCGATTCGAACTTTGTTCTTTGATTTGCAGTTCCACCAGAAGTGTGTTTTCATACAAAAACTGTTAATTACAACTAACTTTGTCCATCCGATTCGAACTTTGTTCTTTGATTTGAAGTTCCACCAGAAGTGTGTTTTCATACAAAAACTGTTAATTACAACTAACTTTGTCCATCCGATTCGAACTTTGTTCTTTGATTTGAAGTTCCACCAGAAGTGTGTTTTCATACAAAAACTGTTAATTACAACTAACTTTGTCCATCCGATTCGAACTTTGTTCTTTGATTTGCAGTTCCACCAGAAGTTTGTTTTCATACAAAAACTGTTAATTACAACTAACTTTGTCCATCCGATTCGAACTTTGTTCTTTGATTTGAAGTTCCACCAGAAGTGTGTTTTCATACAAAAACTGTTAATTACAACTAACTTTGTCCATCCGATTCGAACTTTGTTCTTTGATTTGAAGTTGCACCAGAAGTGTGTTTTCATACAAAAACTGTTAATTACAACTAACTTTGTCCATCCGATTCGAACTTTGTTCTTTGATTTGAAGTTCCACCAGAAGTGTGTTTTCATACAAAAACTGTTAATTACAACTAACTTTGTCCATCCGATTCGAACTTTGTTCTTTGATTTGCAGTTCCACCAGAAGTGTGTTTTCATACAAAAACTGTTAATTACAACTAACTTTGTCCATCCGATTCGAACTTTGTTCTTTGATTTGAAGTTCCACCAGAAGTGTGTTTTCATACAAAAACTGTTAATTACAACTAACTTTGTCCATCCGATTCGAACTTTGTTCTTTGATATGAAGTTCCACCAGAAGTGAGTTTTCATACAAAAACTGTTAATTACAACTAACTTTGTCCATCCGATTCGAACTTTGTTCTTTGATTTGAAGTTCCACCAGAAGTGTGTTTTCATACAAAAACTGTTAATTACAACTAACTTTGTCCATCCGATTCGAACTTTGTTCTTTGATTTGCAGTTCCACCAGAAGTGTGTTTTCATACAAAACCTGTTAATTACAACTAACTTTGTCCATCCGATTCGAACTTTGTTCTTTGATTTGAAGTTCCACCAGAAGTGTGTTTTCATACAAAAACTGTTAATTACAACTAACTTTGTCCATCCGATTCGAACTTTGTTCTTTGATATGAAGTTCCACCAGAAGTGTTTTTTCATACAAAAACTGTTAATTACAACTAACTTTGTCCATCCGATTCGAACTTTGTTCTTTGATTTGAAGTTCCACCAGAAGTGTGTTTTCATACAAAAACTGTTAATTAAAACTAACTTTGTCCATCCGATTCGAACTTTGTTCTTTGATTTGCAGTTCCACCAGAAGTTTGTTTTCATACAAAAACTGTTAATTACAACTAACTTTGTCCATCCGATTCGAACTTTGTTCTTTGATTTGAAGTTCCACCAGAAGTGTGTTTTCATACAAAAACTGTTAATTACAACTAACTTTGTCCATCCGATTCGAACTTTGTTCTTTGATATGAAGTTCCACCAGAAGTGAGTTTTCATACAAAAACTGTTAATTACAACTAACTTTGTCCATCCGATGCGAACTTTGTACTTTGATATGAAGTTGCACCAGAAGTGTGTTTTCATACAAAAACTGTTAATTACAACTAACTTTGTCCATCCGATTCGAACTTTGTTCTTTGATATGAAGTTCCACCAGAAGTGTGTTTTCATACAAAAACTGTTAATTACAACTAACTTTGTCCATCCGATTCGAACTTTGTTCTTTGATATGAAGTTCCACCAGAAGTGAGTTTTCATACAAAAACTGTTAATTACAACTAACTTTGTCCATCCGATGCGAACTTTGTACTTTGATATGAAGTTGCACCAGAAGTGTGTTTTCATACAAAAACTGTTAATTACAACTAACTTTGTCCATCCGATTCGAACTTTGTTCTTTGATATGAAGTTCCACCAGAAGTGTGTTTTCATACAAAAACTGTTAATTACAACTAACTTTGTCCATCCGATTCGAACTTTGTTCTTTGATTTGAAGTTCCACCAGAAGTGTGTTTTCATACAAAAACTGTTAATTACAACTAACTTTGTCCATCCGATTCGAACTTTGTTCTTTGATATGAAGTTCCACCAGAAGTGTGTTTTCATACAAAAACTGTTAATTACAACTAACTTTGTCCATCCGATTCGAACTTTGTTCTTTGATTTGAAGTTCCACCAGAAGTGTGTTTTCATACAAAAACTGTTAATTACAACTAACTTTGTCCATCCGATTCGAACTTTGTTCTTTGATTTGCAGTTCCACCAGAAGTTTGTTTTCATACAAAAACTGTTAATTACAACTAACTTTGTCCATCCGATTCGAACTTTGTTCTTTGATTTGAAGTTCCACCAGAAGTGTGTTTTCATACAAAAACTGTTAATTACAACTAACTTTGTCCATCCGATTCGAACTTTGTTCTTTGATATGAAGTTCCACCAGAAGTGTGTTTTCATACAAAAACTGTTAATTACAACTAACTTTGTCCATCCGATTCGAACTTTGTTCTTTGATTTGCAGTTCCACCAGAAGTGTGTTTTCATACAAAAACTGTTAATTACAACTAACTTTGTCCATCCGATTCGAACTTTGTTCTTTGATTTGAAGTTCCACCAGAAGTGTGTTTTCATACAAAAACTGTTAATTACAACTAACTTTGTCCATCCGATTCGAACTTTGTTCTTTGATATGAAGTTCCACCAGAAGTGAGTTTTCATACAAAAACTGTTAATTACAACTAACTTTGTCCATCCGATGCGAACTTTGTACTTTGATATGAAGTTGCACCAGAAGTGTGTTTTCATACAAAAACTGTTAATTACAACTAACTTTGTCCATCCGATTCGAACTTTGTTCTTTGATATGAAGTTCCACCAGAAGTGTGTTTTCATACAAAAACTGTTAATTACAACTAACTTTGTCCATCCGATTCGAACTTTGTTCTTTGATTTGAAGTTCCACCAGAAGTGTGTTTTCATACAAAAACTGTTAATTACAACTAACTTTGTCCATCCGATTCGAACTTTGTTCTTTGATTTGCAGTTCCACCAGAAGTTTGTTTTCATACAAAAACTGTTAATTACAACTAACTTTGTCCATCCGATTCGAACTTTGTTCGTTGATATGAAGTTGCACCAGAAGTGTGTTTTCATACAAAAACTGTTAATTACAACTAACTTTGTCCATCCGATTCGAACTTTGTTCTTTGATTTGCAGTTCCACCAGAAGTGTGTTTTCATACAAAAACTGTTAATTACAACTAACTTTGTCCATCCGATTCGAACTTTGTTCTTTGATTTGAAGTTCCACCAGAAGTGTGTTTTCATACAAAAACTGTTAATTACAACTAACTTTGTCCATCCGATTCGAACTTTGTTCTTTGATATGAAGTTCCACCAGAAGTGAGTTTTCATACAAAAACTGTTAATTACAACTAACTTTGTCCATCCGATGCGAACTTTGTACTTTGATATGAAGTTGCACCAGAAGTGTGTTTTCATACAAAAACTGTTAATTACAACTAACTTTGTCCATCCGATTCGAACTTTGTTCTTTGATTTGCAGTTCCACCAGAAGTGTGTTTTCATACAAAAACTGTTAATTACAACTAACTTTGTCCATCCGATTCGAACTTTGTTCTTTGATTTGAAGTTCCACCAGAAGTGTGTTTTCATACAAAAACTGTTAATTACAACTAACTTTGTCCATCCGATTCGAACTTTGTTCTTTGATATGAAGTTCCACCAGAAGTGAGTTTTCATACAAAAACTGTTAATTACAACTAACTTTGTCCATCCGATGCGAACTTTGTACTTTGATATGAAGTTGCACCAGAAGTGTGTTTTCATACAAAAACTGTTAATTACAACTAACTTTGTCCATCCGATTCGAACTTTGTTCTTTGATTTGCAGTTCCACCAGAAGTGTGTTTTCATACAAAAACTGTTAATTACAACTAACTTTGTCCATCCGATTCGAACTTTGTTCTTTGATTTGAAGTTCCACCAGAAGTGTGTTTTCATACAAAAACTGTTAATTACAACTAACTTTGTCCATCCGATTCGAACTTTGTTCTTTGATATGAAGTTCCACCAGAAGTGTGTTTTCATACAAAAACTGTTAATTACAACTAACTTTGTCCATCCGATTCGAACTTTGTTCTTTGATATGAAGTTCCACCAGAAGTGTGTTTTCATACAAAAACTGTTAATTACAACTAACTTTGTCCATCCGATTCGAACTTTGTTCTTTGATTTGAAGTTCCACCAGAAGTGTGTTTTTATACAAAAACTGTTAATTACAACTAACTTTGTCCATCCGATTCGAACTTTGTTCTTTGATATGAAGTTCCACCAGAAGTGTGTTTTCATACAAAAACTGTTAATTACAACTAACTTTGTCCGTCCGATTCGAACTTTGTTCTTTGATATGAAGTTCCACCAGAAGTGTGTTTTCATACAAAAACTGTTAATTACAACTAACTTTGTCCATCCGATTCGAACTTTGTTCTTTGATATGAAGTTCCACCAGAAGTGACCCAAGCAACCTAAAGCAACATGCAGCGCTACTTAGCGATAAAAAGAGCGCTTCAATACGATGTTCGAGAGCGAAGCGAAACAGTCGAAATGCAGCGCTGCCTCGTTGCCGAAATGTAGCGCTCATGCAGTCAATCCGGGAAACAGCGGCAGCTATCGTAAAGCTTTACAGATTAGCTGCAAGAGCGCTACATTTCGGCAATATGCAGCGCATGTATTGAAGCGCTCTTTTTATCGCTAAGTAGCGCTGCATGTTGCTTTAGGTTGCTTGGATAGTTTAAATGTGTGCGTGCAGTTAGCATTTTTATTTGTGTAAGTGAATCAGTTGACTGAAGAATGTGTGTATGTGTGTTAGTTTATATCGGCAATGAGCCTGTTTGACAGGATTGTTCCTGATATTTCTGCATGGCATGGTTTTGCAAAGGTTTTGCCCAGTACCTTAAACATGTTTTATGTCCATGTCCTTAAAATTTGGATGTTCCGTTGACATGCTGCTTTCCTCCTCATCACTTCCTGATTCGTTTGCTGGTATTTCATTAGGAACGTGACAATTTGCTTCACTATTTCGATATGGTTTTGTTTCTGCCAAGGTTCTGTTTCCGGGCTCCTCGATGCTTACAGTTGGAATTTGTGGTGCCTCTTCGTTTGAGGTCCTTTTTTTCATATACACATCTCTTTTTCGGTATAACACACCAGACTTCCGCAACCTTATTGCATTCATTTCACTATGTTTGCTTTATCACAACTAAATTCTCCAAGAACAAACCTCACGTACCAAAATGTATATTGCAAATGACATACACACACCTATATTTGAACTTATACTGTGTGTATTAAGGCGATTTGCCGCAAAATCGCTGCAAAACCGCTGCAGGAGAGGTTGCTTGCAGCGAAACTTTTTCAGTCAACGTGAATCGCTGCAAAACCGCTGCAGGAGAGGTTGCTTGCAGCGAAACTTTTTCAGTCAACGTGAATCGCTGCAAAACCGCTGCAGGAGAGGTTGTTTGCAGCGAAACTGTTTGACTTCACGACATTGGCTTACAATTGGCTATAAGAGCACTGCATGAGAGGTTTCTTGCAGCATAACTTTTACAGCAGCGAAAATCGCTACAATATCGCTAAAATAGCGCTCTGCGAAACTTTGGCGTTAAAAGTAGCATGTGAAGCAAATATAGCTATAATGCAGCGCCTCGTGCTGCTTTAGGCTGCTTGGGGAGTTTTCATTCAGAAACTGTTAATTACAACTAACTTTGTCCATCCGATTCGAACTTTGTTCTTTGATTTGCAGTTCCTCCAGAAGTGTGTTTTCATACAAAAACTGTTAATTACAACTAACTTTGTCCATCCGATTCGAACTTTGTTCTTTGATTTGAAGTTCCACCAGAAGTGTGTTTTCATACAAAAACTGTTAATTACAACTAACTTTGTCCATCCGATTCGAACTTTGTTCTGTGATATGAAGTTCCACCAGAAGTGAGTTTTCATACAGAAACTGTTAATTACAACTAACTTTGTCCATCCGATTCGAACTTTGTTCTTTGATTTGCAGTTCCTCCAGAAGTGTGTTTTCATACAAAAACTGTTAATTACAACTAACTTTGTCCATCCGATTCGAACTTTGTTCTTTGATTTGAAGTTCCACCAGAAGTGTGTTTTCATACAAAAACTGTTAATTACAACTAACTTTGTCCATCCGATTCGAACTTTGTTCTTTGATTTGAAGTTCCACCAGAAGTGTGTTTTCATACAAAAACTGTTAATTACAACTAACTTTGTCCATCCGATTCGAACTTTGTTCTTTGATATGAAGTTCCACCAGAAGTGTGTTTTCATACAAAAACTGTAAATTACAACTAACTTTGTCCATCCGATTCGAACTTTGTTCTTTGATTTGAAGTTCCACCAGAAGTGTGTTTTCATACAAAAACTGTTAATTACAACTAACTTTGTCCATCCGATTCGAACTTTGTTCTTTGATATGAAGTTCCACCAGAAGTGTGTTTTCATACAAAAACTGTTAATTACAACTAACTTTGTCCATCCGATTCGAACTTTGTTCTTTGATTTGAAGTTCCACCAGAAGTGTGTTTTCATACAAAAGCTGTTAATTACAACTAACTTTGTCCATCCGATGCGAACTTTGTACTTTGATATGAAGTTGCACCAGAAGTGTGTTTTCATACAAAAACTGTTAGTTACATCTAACTTTGTCCATCCGATTCGAACTTTGTACTTTGATTTGAAGTTCCACCAGAAGTGTATTTTCATACAAAAACTGTTAATTAGAACTAACTTTGTCCGTCCGATTCGAACTTTATTCTTTGATATGAAGTTCCACCAGAAGTGTGTTTTCATACAAAAATTGTTAATTACAACTAACTTTGTCCATCCGATTCGAACTTTGTACTTTGATTTGCAGTTCCTCCAGAAGTGTGTTTTCATACAAAAACTGTTAATTACAACTAGCTTTGTCCATCCGATTCGAACTTTGTTCTTTGATTTGAAGTTCCACCAGAAGTGTATTTTCATACAAAAACTGTTAATTAGAACTAACTTTGTCCGTCCGATTCGAACTTTATTCTTTGATATGAAGTTCCACCAGAAGTGTGTTTTCATACAAAAATTGTTAATTACAACTAACTTTGTCCATCCGATTCGAACTTTGTTCTTTGATATGAAGTTCCACCAGAAGTGAGTTTTCATACAGAAACTGTTAATTACAACTAACTTTGTCCATCCGATTCGAACTTTGTTCTTTGATTTGCAGTTCCTCCAGAAGTGTGTTTTCATACAAAAACTGTTAATTACAACTAACTTTGTCCATCCGATTCGAACTTTGTTCTTTGATATGAAGTTCCACCAGAAGTGTGTTTTCATACAAAAACTGTTAATTACAACTAACTTTGTCCATCCGATTCGAACTTTGTTCTTTGATATGAAGTTCCACCAGAAGTGTATTTTCATACAAAAACTGTTAATTACAACTAACTTTGTCCATCCGATTCGAACTTTGTTCTTTGATATGAAGTTCCACCAGAAGTGTGTTTTCATACAAAAACTGTTAATTACAACTAACTTTGTCCATCCGATTCGAACTTTGTTCTTTGATTTGAAGTTCCACCAGAAGTGTATTTTCATACAAAAACTGTTAATTAGAACTAACTTTGTCCGTCCGATTCGAACTTTATTCTTTGATATGAAGTTCCACCAGAAGTGTGTTTTCATACAAAAACTGTTAATTACAACTAACTTTGTCCATCCGATTCGAACTTTGTTGGTTAATATGAAATTCCACTAGAAGTGTGTTTTCATACAAAAACTGTTAATGACAACTAACTTTGTCCATCCGATTCGAACTTTGTTCTTTGATTTGAAGTTCCACCAGAAGTGTGTTTTCATACAAAAACTGTTAATTACAACTAACTTTGTCCATCCGATTCGAACTTTGTTCTTTGATTTGAAGTTCCACCAGAAGTGTGTTTTCATACAAAAACTGTTAATTACAACTAACTTTGTCCATCCGATTCGAACTTTGTTCTTTGATATGAAGTTCCACCAGAAGTGTGTTTTCATACAAAAACTGTTAATTACAACTAACTTTGTCCATCCGATTCGAACTTTGTTCTTTGATATGAAGTTCCACCAGAAGTGTGTTTTCATACAAAAACTGTTAATTACAACTAACTTTGTCCATCCGATTCGAACTTTGTTCTTTGATTTGAAGTTCCACCAGAAGTGTGTTTTCATACAAAAACTGTTAATTACAACTAACTTTGTCCATCCGATTCGAACTTTGTTCTTTGATTTGAAGTTCCACCAGAAGTGTGTTTTCATACAAAAACTGTTAATTACAACTAACTTTGTCCGTCCGATTCGAACTTTATGCTTTGATATGAAGTTCCACCAGAAGTGTGTTTTCATACAAAAACTGTTAATTACAACTAACTTTGTCCATCCGATTCGAACTTTGTTGGTTAATATGAAATTCCACTAGAAGTGTGTTTTCATACAAAAACTGTTAATGACAACTAACTTTGTCCATCCGATTCGAACTTTGTTCTTTGATTTGAAGTTCCACCAGAAGTGTGTTTTCATACAAAAACTGTTAATTACAACTAACTTTGTCCATCCGATTCGAACTTTGTTCTTTGATTTGAAGTTCCACCAGAAGTGTGTTTTCATACAAAAACTGTTAATTACAACTAACTTTGTCCATCCGATTCGAACTTTGTTCTTTGATATGAAGTTCCACCAGAAGTGAGTTTTCATACAGAAACTGTTAATTACAACTAACTTTGTCCATCCGATTCGAACTTTGTTCTTTGATTTGCAGTTCCTCCAGAAGTGTGTTTTCATACAAAAACTGTTAATTACAACTAACTTTGTCCATCCGATTCGAACTTTGTTCTTTGATTTGAAGTTCCACCAGAAGTGTGTTTTCATACAAAAACTGTTAATTACAACTAACTTTGTCCATCCGATTCGAACTTTGTTCTTTGATTTGAAGTTCCACCAGAAGTGTGTTTTCATACAAAAACTGTTAATTAGAACTAACTTTGTCCATCCGATTCGAACTTTGTTCTTTGATATGAAGTTCCACCAGAAGTGTGTTTTCATACAAAAACTGTTAATTACAACTAACTTTGTCCATCCGATTCGAACTTTGTTCTTTGATATGAAGTTCCACCAGAAGTGTGTTTTCATACAAAAACTGTTAATTACAACTAACTTTGTCCATCCGATTCGAACTTTGTTGGTTAATATGAAATTCCACTAGAAGTGTGTTTTCATACAAAAACTGTTAATGACAACTAACTTTGTCCATCCGATTCGAACTTTGTTCTTTGATTTGAAGTTCCACCAGAAGTGTGTTTTCATACAAAAACTGTTAATTACAACTAACTTTGTCCATCCGATTCGAACTTTGTTCTTTGATTTGAAGTTCCACCAGAAGTGTGTTTTCATACAAAAACTGTTAATTACAACTAACTTTGTCCATCCGATTCGAACTTTGTTCTTTGATATGAAGTTCCACCAGAAGTGAGTTTTCATACAGAAACTGTTAATTACAACTAACTTTGTCCATCCGATTCGAACTTTGTTCTTTGATTTGCAGTTCCTCCAGAAGTGTGTTTTCATACAAAAACTGTTAATTACAACTAACTTTGTCCATCCGATTCGAACTTTGTTCTTTGGTATGAAGTTCCACCAGAAGTGTGTTTTCATACAAAAACTGTTAATTACAACTAACTTTGTCCATCCGATTCGAACTTTGTTCTTTGATTTGAAGTTCCACCAGAAGTGTGTTTTCATACAAAAACTGTTAATTAGAACTAACTTTGTCCGTCCGATTCGAACTTTATTCTTTGATATGAAGTTCCACCAGAAGTGTGTTTTCATACAAAAATTGTTAATTACAACTAACTTTGTCCATCCGATTCGAACTTTGTTCTTTGATATGAAGTTCCACCAGAAGTGAGTTTTCATACAGAAACTGTTAATTACAACTAACTTTGTCCATCCGATTCGAACTTTGTTCTTTGATTTGCAGTTCCTCCAGAAGTGTGTTTTCATACAAAAACTGTTAATTACAACTAACTTTGTCCATCCGATTCGAACTTTGTTCTTTGATATGAAGTTCCACCAGAAGTGTGTTTTCATACAAAAACTGTTAATTACAACTAACTTTGTCCATCCGATTCGAACTTTGTTCTTTGATATGAAGTTCCACCAGAAGTGTATTTTCATACAAAAACTGTTAATTAGAACTAACTTTGTCCGTCCGATTCGAACTTTATTCTTTGATATGAAGTTCCACCAGAAGTGTGTTTTCATACAAAAACTGTTAATTACAACTTACTTTGTCCATCCGATTCGAACTTTGTTGGTTAATATGAAATTCCACTAGAAGTGTGTTTTCATACAAAAACTATTAATGACAACTAACTTTGTCCATCCGATTCGAACTTTGTTCTTTGATTTGAAGTTCCACCAGAAGTGTGTTTTCATACAAAAACTGTTAATTACAACTAACTTTGTCCATCCGATTCGAACTTTGTTCTTTGATTTGAAGTTCCACCAGAAGTGTGTTTTCATACAAAAACTGTTAATTACAACTAACTTTGTCCATCCGATTCGAACTTTGTTCTTTGATTTGAAGTTCCACCAGAAGCGTGTTTTCATACAAAAACTGTTAATTACAACTAACTTTGTCCATCCGATTCGAACTTTGTTCTTTGATATGAAGTTCCACCAGAAGTGTGTTTTCATACAGAAACTGTTAATTACATCTAACTTTGTCCATCCGATTCGAACTTTGTTCTTTGATTTGAAGTTCCACCAGAAGTGAGTTTTGATACAAAAACTGTTAATTACAACTAACTTTGTCCATCCGATTCGAACTTTGTTCTTTGATTTGAAGTTCCACCAGAAGTGTGTTTTCATACAAAAACTGTTAATTACAACTAACTTTGTCCATCCGATGCGAACTTTGTACTTTGATATGAAGTTGCACCAGAAGTGTGTTTTCATACAAAAACTGTTAATTACAACTAACTTTGTCCATCCGATTCGAACTTTGTTCTTTGATTTGCAGTTCCACCAGAAGTGTGTTTTCATACAAAAACTGTTAATTACAACTTACTTTGTCCGTCCGATTCGAACTTTGTTCTTTAATATGAAATTGCACCAGAAGTGAGTTTTGATACAAAAACTGTTAATTACAACTAACTTTGTCCATCCGATTCGAACTTTGTTCTTTGATATGAAGTTCCACCAGAAGTGTGTTTTCATACAAAAACTGTTAATTACAACTTACTTTGTCCGTCCGATTCGAACTTTGTACTTTGATATGAAGTTCCACCAGAAGTGTGTTTTCATACAAAAACTGTTAATTACAACTAACTTTGTCCATCCGATTCGAACTTTGTTCTTTGATTTGCAGTTCCACCAGAAGTGTGTTTTCATACAAAAACTGTTAATTACAACTAACTTTGTCCATCCGATTCGAACTTTGTTCTTTGATTTGCAGTTCCACCAGAAGTGTGTTTTCATACAAAAACTGTTAATTACAACTAACTTTGTCCATCCGATGCGAACTTTGTACTTTGATATGAAGTTGCACCAGAAGTGTGTTTTCATACAAAAACTGTTAATTACAACTAACTTTGTCCATCCGATTCGAACTTTGTTCTTTGATTTGCAGTTCCACCAGAAGTGTGTTTTCATACAAAAACTGTTAATTACAACTTACTTTGTCCGTCCGATTCGAACTTCGTTCTTTAATATGAAATTGCACCAGAAGTGAGTTTTGATACAAAAACTGTTAATTACAACTTACTTTGTCCGTCCGATTCGAACTTTGTACTTTGATATGAAGTTCCACCAGAAGTGTGTTTTCATACAAAAACTGTTAATTACAACTTACTTTGTCCGTCCGATTCGAACTTTGTACTTTGATATGAAGTTGCACCAGAAGTGTGTTTTCATACAAAAACTGTTAATTACAACTAACTTTGTCCATCCGATTCGAACTTTGTTCTTTGATTTGCAGTTCCACCAGAAGTGTGTTTTCATACAAAAACTGTTAATTACAACTAACTTTGTCCATCCGATGCGAACTTTGTACTTTGATATGAAGTTGCACCAGAAGTGTGTTTTCATACAAAAACTGTTAATTACAACTAACTTTGTCCATCCGATTCGAACTTTATTCTTTGATATGAAGTTCCACCAGAAGTGTGTTTTCATACAAAAACTGTTAATTACAACTTACTTTGTCCATCCGATTCGAACTTTGTTGGTTAATATGAAATTCCACTAGAAGTGTGTTTTCATACAAAAACTATTAATGACAACTAACTTTGTCCATCCGATTCGAACTTTGTTCTTTGATTTGAAGTTCCACCAGAAGTGTGTTTTCATACAAAAACTGTTAATTACAACTAACTTTGTCCATCCGATTCGAACTTTGTTCTTTGATTTGAAGTTCCACCAGAAGTGTGTTTTCATACAAAAACTGTTAATTACAACTAACTTTGTCCATCCGATTCGAACTTTGTTCTTTGATTTGAAGTTCCACCAGAAGCGTGTTTTCATACAAAAACTGTTAATTACAACTAACTTTGTCCATCCGATTCGAACTTTGTTCTTTGATATGAAGTTCCACCAGAAGTGTGTTTTCATACAGAAACTGTTAATTACATCTAACTTTGTCCATCCGATTCGAACTTTGTTCTTTGATTTGAAGTTCCACCAGAAGTGTGTTTTCATACAAAAACTGTTAATTACAACTAACTTTGTCCATCCGATTCGAACTTTGTTCTTTGATTTGAAGTTCCACCAGAAGTGTGTTTTCATACAAAAACTGTTAATTACAACTAACTTTGTCCATCCGATGCGAACTTTGTACTTTGATATGAAGTTGCACCAGAAGTGTGTTTTCATACAAAAACTGTTAATTACAACTAACTTTGTCCATCCGATTCGAACTTTGTTCTTTGATTTGCAGTTCCACCAGAAGTGTGTTTTCATACAAAAACTGTTAATTACAACTTACTTTGTCCGTCCGATTCGAACTTTGTTCTTTAATATGAAATTGCACCAGAAGTGAGTTTTGATACAAAAACTGTTAATTACAACTAACTTTGTCCATCCGATTCGAACTTTGTTCTTTGATATGAAGTTCCACCAGAAGTGTGTTTTCATACAAAAACTGTTAATTACAACTTACTTTGTCCGTCCGATTCGAACTTTGTACTTTGATATGAAGTTCCACCAGAAGTGTGTTTTCATACAAAAACTGTTAATTACAACTAACTTTGTCCATCCGATTCGAACTTTGTTCTTTGATTTGCAGTTCCACCAGAAGTGTGTTTTCATACAAAAACTGTTAATTACAACTAACTTTGTCCATCCGATTCGAACTTTGTTCTTTGATTTGCAGTTCCACCAGAAGTGTGTTTTCATACAAAAACTGTTAATTACAACTAACTTTGTCCATCCGATGCGAACTTTGTACTTTGATATGAAGTTGCACCAGAAGTGTGTTTTCATACAAAAACTGTTAATTACAACTAACTTTGTCCATCCGATTCGAACTTTGTTCTTTGATTTGCAGTTCCACCAGAAGTGTGTTTTCATACAAAAACTGTTAATTACAACTTACTTTGTCCGTCCGATTCGAACTTTGTTCTTTAATATGAAATTGCACCAGAAGTGAGTTTTGATACAAAAACTGTTAATTACAACTAACTTTGTCCATCCGATTCGAACTTTGTTCTTTGATATGAAGTTCCACCAGAAGTGTGTTTTCATACAAAAACTGTTAATTACAACTTACTTTGTCCGTCCGATTCGAACTTTGTACTTTGATATGAAGTTGCACCAGAAGTGTGTTTTCATACAAAAACTGTTAATTACAACTAACTTTGTCCATCCGATTCGAACTTTGTTCTTTAATATGAAATTGCACCAGAAGTGAGTTTTGATACAAAAACTGTTAATTACAACTAACTTTGTCCGTCCGATTCGAACTTTGTTCTTTGATTTGAAGTTCCACCAGAAGTGTGTTTTCATACAAAAACTGTTAATTACAACTTACTTTGTCCGTCCGACTCGAACTTTGTTCTTTGATTTGAAGTTCCACCAGAAGTGTGTTTTCATACAAAAACTGTTAATTACAACTAACTTTGTCCATCCGATGCGAACTTTGTACTTTGATATGAAGTTGCACCAGAAGTGTGTTTTCATACAAAAACTGTTAATTACAACTAACTTTGTCCATCCGATTCGAACTTTGTTCTTTAATATGAAATTGCACCAGAAGTGAGTTTTGATACAAAAACTGTTAATTACAACTAACTTTGTCCGTCCGATTCGAACTTTGTTCTTTGATTTGAAGTTCCACCAGAAGTGTGTTTTCATACAAAAACTGTTAATTACAACTTACTTTGTCCATCCGACTCGAACTTTGTTCTTTGATTTGAAGTTCCACCAGAAGTGTGTTTTCATACAAAAACTGTTAATTACAACTTACTTTGTCCGTCCGATTCGAACTTTGTTCTTTAATATGAAATTCCACTAGAAGTGTGTTTTCATACAAAAACTGTTAATGACAACTAACTTTGTCCATCCGATTCGAACTTTGTACTTTGATATGAAGTTGCACCAGAAGTGTGTTTTCATACAAAAACTGTTAATTACAACTAACTTTGTCCGTCCGATTCGAACTTTGTTCTTTGATTTGAAGTTCCACCAGAAGTGTGTTTTCATACAAAAACTGTTAATTACAACTAACTTTGTCAATCCGATTCGAACTTTGTTCTTTGATATGAAGTTCCACCAGAAGTGAGTTTTCATACAAAAACTGTTAATTACAACTAACTTTGTCCATCCGATGCGAACTTTGTACTTTGATATGAAGTTGCACCAGAAGTGTGTTTTCATACAAAAACTGTTAATTACAACTAACTTTGTCCATCCGATTCGAACTTTGTTCTTTGATTTGCAGTTCCTCCAGAAGTGTGTTTTCATACAAAAACTGTTAATTACAACTAACTTTGTCCATCCGATTCGAACTTTGTTCTTTGATATGAAGTTCCACCAGAAGTGAGTTTTCATACAAAAACTGTTAATTACAACTAACTTTGTCCATCCGATGCGAACTTTGTACTTTGATATGAAGTTGCACCAGAAGTGTGTTTTCATACAAAAACTGTTAATTACAACTAACTTTGTCCATCCGATTCGAACTTTGTTCTTTGATTTGAAGTTCCACCAGAAGTGTGTTTTCATACAAAAACTGTTAATTACAACTAACTTTGTCCATCCGATTCGAACTTTGTTCTTTGATATGAAGTTCCACCAGAAGTGTGTTTTCATACAAAAACTGTTAATTACAACTAACTTTGTCCATCCGATTCGAACTTTGTTCTTTGATTTGAAGTTCCACCAGAAGTGTATTTTCATACAAAAACTGTTAATTAGAACTAACTTTGTCCGTCCGATTCGAACTTTATTCTTTGATATGAAGTTCCACCAGAAGTGTGTTTTCATACAAAAACTGTTAATTACAACTAACTTTGTCCATCCGATTCGAACTTTGTTCTTTGATTTGAAGTTCCACCAGAAGTGTGTTTTCATACAAAAACTGTTAATTACAACTAACTTTGTTAATCCAAAACGAACTTTGTTGGTTAATATGAAATTCCACTAGAAGTGTGTTTTCATACAAAAACTGTTAATGACAACTAACTTTGTCCATCCGATTCGAACTGTGTTCTTTGATTTGAAGTTCCACCAGAAGTGTGTTTTCATACAAAAACTGTTAATTACAACTAACTTTGTCCATCCGATTCGAACTTTGTTCTTTGATTTGAAGTTCCACCAGAAGTGTGTTTTCATACAAAAACTGTTAATTACAACTAACTTTGTCCATCCGATTCGAACTTTGTTCTTTGATATGAAGTTCCACCAGAAGTGTGTTTTCATACAAAAACTGTTAATTACAACTAACTTTGTCCATCCGATTCGAACTTTGTTCTTTGATATGAAGTTCCACCAGAAGTGTGTTTTCATACAAAAACTGTTAATTACAACTAACTTTGTCCATCCGATTCGAACTTTGTTCTTTGATTTGAAGTTCCACCAGAAGTGTGTTTTCATACAAAAACTGTTAATTACAACTAACTTTGTCCATCCGATTCGAACTTTGTTCTTTGATTTGAAGTTCCACCAGAAGTGTGTTTTCATACAAAAACTGTTAATTACAACTAACTTTGTCCATCCGATGCGAACTTTGTACTTTGATATGAAGTTGCACCAGAAGTGTGTTTTCATACAAAAACTGTTAATTACAACTAACTTTGTCCATCCGATTCGAACTTTGTTCTTTGATTTGCAGTTCCACCAGAAGTGTGTTTTCATACAAAAACTGTTAATTACAACTTACTTTGTCCGTCCGATTCGAACTTTGTTCTTTAATATGAAATTGCACCAGAAGTGAGTTTTGATACAAAAACTGTTAATTACAACTAACTTTGTCCATCCGATTCGAACTTTGTTCTTTGATATGAAGTTCCACCAGAAGTGTGTTTTCATACAAAAACTGTTAATTACAACTTACTTTGTCCGTCCGATTCGAACTTTGTACTTTGATATGAAGTTGCACCAGAAGTGTGTTTTCATACAAAAACTGTTAATTACAACTAACTTTGTCCATCCGATTCGAACTTTGTTCTTTAATATGAAATTGCACCAGAAGTGAGTTTTGATACAAAAACTGTTAATTACAACTAACTTTGTCCGTCCGATTCGAACTTTGTTCTTTGATTTGAAGTTCCACCAGAAGTGTGTTTTCATACAAAAACTGTTAATTACAACTTACTTTGTCCGTCCGACTCGAACGTTGTTCTTTGATTTGAAGTTCCACCAGAAGTGTGTTTTCATACAAAAACTGTTAATTACAACTAACTTTGTCCGTCCGATTCGAACTTTATTCTTTGATATGAAGTTCCACCAGAAGTGTGTTTTCATACAAAAACTGTTAATTACAACTAACTTTGTCCATCCGATTCGAACTTTGTTCTTTGATATGAAGTTCCACCAGAAGTGAGTTTTCATACAAAAACTATTAATTACAACTAACTTTGTCCATCCGATTCGATCTTTGTTCTTTGATATGAAGTTCCACCAGAAGTGAGTTTTCATACAAAAACTATTAATTACAACTAACTTTGTCCATCCGATTCGATCTTTGTTCTTTGATATAAAGTTCCACCAGAAGTGTTTTTTCATACAAAAACTGTTAATTACAACTAACTTTGTCCATCCGATTCGAACTTTGTTCTTTGATTTGAAGTTGCACCAGAAGTGTGTTTTCATACAGAAACTGTTAATTACAACTAACTTTGTCCATCCGATTCGAACTTTGTTCTTTGATTTGAAGTTGCACCAGAAGTGTGTTTTCATACAGAAACTGTTAATTACAACTAACTTTGTCCATCCGATTCGAACTTTGTTCTTTGATTTGCAGTTCCTCCAGAAGTGTGTTTTCATACAAAAACTGTTAATTACAACTAACTTTGTCCATCCGATTCGAACTTTGTTCTTTGATTTGAAGTTCCACCAGAAGTGTGTTTTCATACAAAAACTGTTAATTACAACTAACTTTGTCCATCCGATTCGAACTTTGTTCTTTGATTTGAAGTTCCACCAGAAGTGTGTTTTCATACAAAAACTGTTAATTACAACTAACTTTGTCCATCCGATTCGAACTTTGTTCTTTGATATGAAGTTCCACCAGAAGTGTGTTTTCATACAAAAACTGTTAATTACAACTAACTTTGTCCATCCGATTCGAACTTTGTTCTTTGATTTGAAGTTCCACCAGAAGTGTGTTTTCATACAAAAACTGTTAATTACAACTAACTTTGTCCATCCGATTCGAACTTTGTTCTTTGATTTGAAGTTCCACCAGAAGTGTGTTTTCATACAAAAACTGTTAATTACAACTAACTTTGTCCATCCGATGCGAACTTTTACTTTGATATGAAGTTGCACCAGAAGTGTGTTTTCATACAAAAACTGTTAATTACAACTAACTTTGTCCATCCGATTCGAACTTTGTTCTTTGATTTGAAGTTCCACCAGAAGTGTATTTTCATACAAAAACTGTTAATTAGAACTAACTTTGTCCGTCCGATTCGAACTTTATTCTTTGATATGAAGTTCCACCAGAAGTGTGTTTTCATACAAAAACTGTTAATTACAACTAACTTTGTCCATCCGATTCGAACTTTGTTCTTTGATATGAAGTTTCACCAGAAGTGAGTTTTCATACAAAAACTATTAATTACAACTAACTTTGTCCATCCGATTCGAACTTTGTACTTTGATATGAAGTTGCACCAGAAGTGAGTTTTCATACAAAAACTGTTAATTAGAACTAACTTTGTCCGTCCGATTCGAACTTTATTCTTTGATTTGAAGTTCCACCAGAAGTGTGTTTTCATACAAAAACTGTTAATTACAACTAACTTTGTCCATCCGATTCGAACTTTGTTCTTTGATATGAAATTGCACCAGAAGTGAGTTTTCATACAAAAACTGTTAATTACAACTAACTTTGTCCAACCAAAACGAACTTTGTACTTTGATATGAAGTTCTACCAGAAGTGAGTTTTCATACAAAAACTGTTAATTACAACTAACTTTGTCCATCCGATTCGAACTTTGTTCTGTGATATGAAGTTCCACCAGAAGTGAGTTTTCATACAGAAACTGTTAATTACAACTAACTTTGTCCATCCGATTCGAACTTTGTTCTTTGATTTGCAGTTCCTCCAGAAGTGTGTTTTCATACAAAAACTGTTAATTACAACTCACTTTGTCCATCCGATTCGAACTTTGTTCTTTGATTTGAAGTTCCACCAGAAGTGTGTTTTCATACAAAAACTGTTAATTACAACTAACTTTGTCCATCCGATTCGAACTTTGTTCTTTGATTTGAAGTTCCACCAGAAGTGTGTTTTCATACAAAAACTGTTAATTACAACTAACTTTGTCCATCCGATTCGAACTTTGTTCTTTGATATGAAGTTCCACCAGAAGTGTGTTTTCATACAAAAACTGTTAATTACAACTAACTTTGTCCATCCGATTCGAACTTTGTTCTTTGATTTGAAGTTCCACCAGAAGTGTGTTTTCATACAAAAACTGTTAATTACAACTAACTTTGTCCATCCGATTCGAACTTTGTTCTTTGATTTGAAGTTCCACCAGAAGTGTGTTTTCATACAAAAACTGTTAATTACAACTAACTTTGTCCATCCGATGCGAACTTTGTACTTTGATATGAAGTTGCACCAGAAGTGTGTTTTCATACAAAAACTGTTAGTTACATCTAACTTTGTCCATCCGATTCGAACTTTGTTCTTTGATTTGAAGTTCCACCAGAAGTGTATTTTCATACAAAAACTGTTAATTAGAACTAACTTTGTCCGTCCGATTCGAACTTTATTCTTTGATATGAAGTTCCACCAGAAGTGTGTTTTCATACAAAAACTGTTAATGACAACTAACTTTGTCCATCCGATTCGAACTTTGTTCTTTGATATGAAGTTTCACCAGAAGTGAGTTTTCATACAAAAACTATTAATTACAACTAACTTTGTCCATCCGATTCGAACTTTGTACTTTGATATGAAGTTGCACCAGAAGTGAGTTTTCATACAAAAACTGTTAATTAGAACTAACTTTGTCCGTCCGATTCGAACTTTATTCTTTGATTTGAAGTTCCACCAGAAGTGTGTTTTCATACAAAAACTGTTAATTACAACTAACTTTGTCCATCCGATTCGAACTTTGTTCTTTGATATGAAGTTTCACCAGAAGTGAGTTTTCATACAAAAACTATTAATTACAACTAACTTTGTCCATCCGATTCGAACTTTGTACTTTGATATGAAGTTGCACCAGAAGTGAGTTTTCATACAAAAACTGTTAATTAGAACTAACTTTGTCCGTCCGATTCGAACTTTATTCTTTGATTTGAAGTTCCACCAGAAGTGTGTTTTCATACAAAAACTGTTAATTACAACTAACTTTGTCCATCCGATTCGAACTTTGTTCTTTGATATGAAATTGCACCAGAAGTGAGTTTTCATACAAAAACTGTTAATTACAACTAACTTTGTCCAACCAAAACGAACTTTGTTCTTTGATATGAAGTTCTACCAGAAGTGTGTTTTCATACAAAAACTGTTAATTACAACTAACTTTGTCCATCCGATTCGAACTTTGTTCTTTGATTTGCAGTTCCACCAGAAGTGTGTTTTCATACAAAAACTGTTAATTACAACTTACTTTGTCCGTCCGATTCGAACTTTGTTCTTTAATATGAAATTGCACCAGAAGTGAGTTTTGATACAAAAACTGTTAATTACAACTAACTTTGTCCATCCGATTCGAACTTTGTTCTTTGATTTGAAGTTCCACCAGAAGTGTGTTTTCATACAAAAACTGTTAATTACAACTAACTTTGTCCGTCCGATTCGAACTTTGTACTTTGATATGAAGTTGCACCAGAAGTGTGTTTTCATACAAAAACTGTTAATTACAACTAACTTTGTCCATCCGATTCGAACTTTGTTCTTTAATATGAAATTGCACCAGAAGTGAGTTTTGATACAAAAACTGTTAATTACAACTAACTTTGTCCGTCCGATTCGAACTTTGTTCTTTGATTTGAAGTTCCACCAGAAGTGTGTTTTCATACAAAAACTGTTAATTACAACTTACTTTGTCCGTCCGACTCGAACTTTGTTCTTTGATTTGAAGTTCCACCAGAAGTGTGTTTTCATACAAAAACTGTTAATTACAACTAACTTTGTCCGTCCGATTCGAACTTTATTCTTTGATATGAAGTTCCACCAGAAGTGTGTTTTCATACAAAAACTGTTAATTACAACTAACTTTGTCCATCCGATTCGAACTTTGTTCTTTGATATGAAGTTCCACCAGAAGTGAGTTTTCATACAAAAACTATTAATTACAACTAACTTTGTCCATCCGATTCGAACTTTGTTCTTTGATATGAAGTTCCACCAGAAGTGTTTTTTCATACAAAAACTGTTAATTACAACTAACTTTGTCCATCCGATTCGAACTTTGTTCTTTGATTTGAAGTTCCACCAGAAGTGTGTTTTCATACAAAAACTGTTAATTACAACTAACTTTGTCCATCCGATTCGAACTTTGTTCTGTGATATGAAGTTCCACCAGAAGTGAGTTTTCATACAGAAACTGTTAATTACAACTAACTTTGTCCATCCGATTCGAACTTTGTTCTTTGATTTGCAGTTCCTCCAGAAGTGTGTTTTCATACAAAAACTGTTAATTACAACTAACTTTGTCCATCCGATTCGAACTTTGTTCTTTGATTTGAAGTTGCACCAGAAGTGTGTTTTCATACAAAAACTGTTAATTACAACTAACTTTGTCCATCCGATTCGAACTTTGTTCTGTGATATGAAGTTCCACCAGAAGTGAGTTTTCGTACAGAAACTGTTAATTACAACTAACTTTGTCCATCCGATTCGAACTTTGTTCTTTGATTTGCAGTTCCTCCAGAAGTGTGTTTTCATACAAAAACTGTTAATTACAACTAACTTTGTCCATCCGATTCGAACTTTGTTCTTTGATTTGAAGTTCCACCAGAAGTGTGTTTTCATACAAAAACTGTTAATTACAACTAACTTTGTCCATCCGATTCGAACTTTGTTCTTTGATTTGAAGTTCCACCAGAAGTGTATTTTCATACAAAAACTGTTAATTAGAACTAACTTTGTCCGTCCGATTCGAACTTTATTCTTTGATATGAAGTTCCACCAGAAGTGTGTTTTCATACAAAAACTGTTAATTACAACTAACTTTGTCCATCCGATTCGAACTTTGTTCTTTGATTTGAAGTTCCACCAGAAGTGTGTTTTCATACAAAAACTATTAATTACAACTAACTTTGTCCATCCGATTCGAACTTTGTACTTTGATATGAAGTTGCACCAGAAGTGAGTTTTCATACAAAAACTGTTAATTAGAACTAACTTTGTCCGTCCGATTCGAACTTTATTCTTTGATTTGAAGTTCCACCAGAAGTGTGTTTTCATACAAAAACTGTTAATTACAACTAACTTTGTCCATCCGATTCGAACTTTGTTCTTTGATATGAAATTGCACCAGAAGTGAGTTTTCATACAAAAACTGTTAATTACAACTAACTTTGTCCAACCAAAACGAACTTTGTACTTTGATATGAAGTTCTACCAGAAGTGAGTTTTCATACAAAAACTGTTAATTACAACTAACTTTGTCCATCCGATTCGAACTTTGTTCTTTGATTTGCAGTTGCACCAGAAGTGTGTTTTCATACAAAAACTGTTAATTACAACTAACTTTGTCCATCCGATTCGAACTTTGTTCTTTGATTTGAAGTTCCACCAGAAGTGTGTTTTCATACAAAAACTGTTAATTACAACTAACTTTGTCCATCCGATGCGAACTTTGTACTTTGATATGAAGTTGCACCAGAAGTGTGTTTTCATAAAAAAACTGTTAATTACAACTAACTTTGTCCATCCGATTCGAACTTTGTTGGTTAATATGAAATTCCACTAGAAGTGTGTTTTCATACAAAAACTGTTAATGACAACTAACTTTGTCCATCCGATTCGAACTTTGTTCTTTGATTTGAAGTTCCACCAGAAGTGTGTTTTCATACAAAAACTGTTAATTACAACTCACTTTGTCCATCCGATTCGAACTTTGTTCTTTGATTTGAAGTTCCACCAGAAGTGTGTTTTCATACAAAAACTGTTAATTACAACTAACTTTGTCCATCCGATGCGAACTTTGTACTTTGATATGAAGTTGCACCAGAAGTGTGTTTTCATAAAAAAACTGTTAATTACAACTAACTTTGTCCATCCGATTCGAACTTTGTTGGTTAATATGAAATTCCACTAGAAGTGTGTTTTCATACAAAAACTGTTAATGACAACTAACTTTGTCCATCCGATTCGAACTTTGTTCTTTGATTTGAAGTTCCACCAGAAGTGTGTTTTCATACAAAAACTGTTAATTACAACTAACTTTGTCCATCCGATGCGAACTTTGTACTTTGATATGAAGTTGCACCAGAAGTGTGTTTTCATACAAAAACTGTTAATTACAACTAACTTTGTCCATCCGATTCGAACTTTGTTCTTTGATATGAAGTTCCACCAGAAGTGTGTTTTCATACAAAAACTGTTAATTACAACTAACTTTGTCCATCCGATTCGAACTTTGTTCTTTGATTTGAAGTTCCACCAGAAGTGTGTTTTCATACAAAAACTGTTAATTACAACTAACTTTGTCCATCCGATTCGAACTTTGTTCTTTGATTTGAAGTTCCACCAGAAGTGTGTTTTCATACAAAAACTGTTAATTACAACTAACTTTGTCCATCCGATGCGAACTTTGTACTTTGATATGAAGTTGCACCAGAAGTGTGTTTTCATACAAAAACTGTTTATTACAACTAACTTTGTCCATCCGATTCGAACTTTGTTCTTTGATTTGCAGTTCCACCAGAAGTGTGTTTTCATACAAAAACTATTAATTACAACTTACTTTGTCCGTCCGATTCGAACTTTGTTCTTTAATATGAAATTGCACCAGAAGTGAGTTTTGATACAAAAACTGTTAATTACAACTAACTTTGTCCATCCGATTCGAACTTTGTTCTTTGATTTGAAGTTCCACCAGAAGTGTGTTTTCATACAAAAACTGTTAATTACAACTTACTTTGTCCGTCCGATTCGAACTTTGTACTTTGATATGAAGTTGCACCAGAAGTGTGTTTTCATACAAAAACTGTTAATTACAACTAACTTTGTCCATCCGATTCGAACTTTGTTCTTTAATATGAAATTGCACCAGAAGTGAGTTTTGATACAAAAACTGTTAATTACAACTAACTTTGTCCATCCAAAACGAACTTTGTACTTTGATATGAAGTTCCACCAGAAGTGTGTTTTCATACAAAAACTGTTAATTACAACTAACTTTGTCTATCCGATTCGAACTTTGTTCGTTGATATGAAGTTCCACCAGAAGTGTGTTTTCATACAAAAACTGTTAATTACAACTAACTTTGTCCATCCAAAACGAACTTTGTACTTTGCTATGAAGTTCCACCAGAAGTGTGTTTTCATACAAAAACTGTTAATTACAACTAACTTTGTCCATCCGATTCGAACTTTGTTCTTTGATATGAAGTTCCACCAGAAGTGTGTTTTCATAAAAAAGCTGTTAATTACAACTAACTTTGTCCATCCAAAACGAACTTTGTACTTTGCTATGAAGTTCCACCAGGAATGAGTTTTCATGCAAAAACTGTCTATTTCAACTAACTTTGTCCATCCAAAACGAACTTTGTACTGTGCTATGAAGTTCCACCAGAAGTGTGTTTTCATACAAAAACTGTTAATTACAACTAACTTTGTCCATCCAAAACGAACTTTGTACTTTGATATGAAGTTCCACCAGAAGTGTGTTTTCATACAAAAACTGTTAATTACATCTAACTTTGTCCATCCAAAACGAACTTTGTTCGTTGATTTGAAGTTCCACTAGAAGTGAGTTTTCATACCAAAACTGTTAACAACAACTAACTTTGTCCATCCGATTCGAACTTTGTTCGTTGATATGAAGTTCCACCAGAAGTGTGTTTTCATACAAAAACTGTTAATTACAACTAACTTTGTCCATCCAAAACGAACTTTGTTCGTTAATATGAAATTCCACTAGAATTGTGTTTTCATACAAAAACTGTTAATTACAACTAACTTTGTCCATCCAAAACGAACTTTGTTCTTTCATATGAAGTTCCACTAGAAGTGTGTTTTCATACAAAAACTGTTAATTACAATTAACTTTGTCCATCCGATTCGAACTTTGTTCGTTGATATGAAGTTCCACTAGAAGTGTGTTTTCATACAAAAACTGTTAATTACATCTAATTTGTCCATCCAAAACGAACTTTGTTCGTTGATTTGAAGTTCCACTAGAAGTGAGTTTTCATACAAAAACTGTTAATTACAATTAACTTTGTCTATCCGATTCGAACTTTGTTCGTTAATATGAAATTCCACCAGAAGTGTGTTTTCATACAAAAACTGTTAATTACAACTAACTTTGTCCATCCAAAACGAACTTTGTTCTTTCATATGAAGTTCCACCAGAAGTGTGTTTTCATACAAAAACTGTTAATTACAACTAACTTTGTCCATCCGATTCGAACTTTGTTCTTTCATATGAAGTTCCACTAGAAGTGAGTTTTCATACAAAAACTGTTAATTACAATTAATTTTGTCCATCCGATTCGAACTTTGTTCGTTGATATGAAGTTCCACCAGAAGTGTGTTTTCATACAAAAACTGTTAATTACAACTAACTTTGTCCATCCAAAACGAACTTTGTTCGTTAATATGAAATTCCACTAGAAGTGTGTTTTCATACAAAAACTGTTAATTACAACTAACTTTGTCCATCCGATTCGAACTTTGTTCTTTCATATGAAGTTCCACTAGCAGTGTGTTTTCATACAAAAACTGTTAATTACAACTAACTTTGTCTATCCGATTCGAACTTTGTTCGTTGATATGAAGTTCCACCAGAAGTGTGTTTTCATACAAAAACTGTTAATTACAACTAACTTTGTCTATCCGATTCGAACTTTGTTCGTTGATATGAAGTTCCACTAGAAGTGTGTTTTCATACAAAAACTGTTAATTACATCTAACTTTGTCCATTAAAAACGAACTTTGTTCGTTGATATGAAGTTCCACCAGAAGTGTGTTTTCATACAAAAACTGTTAATTACAACTAGCTTTGTCCATCCGATTCGAACTTTGTTCTTTCATATGAAGTTCCACTAGAAGTGTGTTTTAATACAAAAACTGTTAATTACAATTAACTTTGTCCATCCGATTCGAACTTTGTTCGTTGATATGAAGTTCCACTAGAAGTGTGTTTTCATACAAAAACTGTTAATTACATCTAATTTGTCCATCCAAAACGAACTTTGTTCGTTGATTTGAAGTTCCACTAGAAGTGAGTTTTCATACAAAAACTGTTAATTACAACTAACTTTGTCTATCCGATTCGAACTTTGTTCGTTGATTTGAAGTTCCACCAGAAGTGTGTTTTCATACAAAAACTGTTAATTACAACTAACTTTGTCCATCCAAAACGAACTTTGTACTTTGATATGAAGTTCCACCAGAAGTGTGTTTTCATACAAAAACTGTTAATTACATCTAACTTTGTCCATCCAAAACGAACTTTGTTCTTTCATATGAAGTTCCACTAGAAGTGTGTTTTCATACAAAAACTGTTAATTACAATTAACTTTGTCCATCCGATTCGAACTTTGTTCGTTGATTTGAAGTTCCACTAGAAGTGTGTTTTCATACAAAAACTGTTAATTACATCTAACTTTGTCCATCCAAAACGAACTTTGTTCGTTGATTTGAAGTTCCACTAGAAGTGTGTTTTCATACCAAAACTGTTAACTACAACTAACTTTGTCCATCCAAAACGAACTTTGTTCTTTCATATGAAGTTCCACTAGAAGTGTGTTTTCATACAAAAACTGTTAATTACAATTAACTTTGTCCATCCGATTCGAACTTTGTTCGTTGATATGAAGTTCCACTAGAAGTGTGTTTTCATACAAAAACTGTTAATTACATCTAATTTGTCCATCCAAAACGAACTTTGTTCGTTGATTTGAAGTTCCACTAGAAGTGAGTTTTCATACAAAAACTGTTAATTACAACTAACTTTGTCCATCCGATTCGAACTTTGTTCGTTGATTTGAAGTTCCACCAGAAGTGTGTTTTCATACAAAAACTGTTAATTACAACTAGCTTTGTCCATCCGATTCGAACTTTGTTCTTTCATATGAAGTTCCACTAGAAGTGTGTTTTCATACAAAAACTGTTAATAACATCTAACTTTGTCCATCCAAAACGAACTTTGTTCGTTGATTTGAAGTTCCACTAGAAGTGAGTTTTCATACAAAAACTGTTAATTACAACTAACTTTGTCTATCCGATTCGAACATTGTTCGTTGATTTGAAGTTCCACCAGAAGTGTGTTTTCATACAAAAACTGTTAATTACAACTAACTTTGTCCATCCAAAACGAACTTTGTACTTTGATATGAAGTTCCACCAGAAGTGTGTTTTCATACAAAAACTGTTAATTACATCTAACTTTGTCCATCCAAAACGAACTTTGTTCGTTGATTTGAAGTTCCACTAGAAGTGAGTTTTCATAAAAAAACTGTTAACTACAACTAACTTTGTCCATCCGATTCGAACTTTGTTCGTTGATATGAAGTTCCACCAGAAGTGTGTTTTCATACAAAAACTGTTAATTACAACTAACTTTGTCCATCCAAAACGAACTTTGTTCGTTAATATGAAATTCCACTAGAATTGTGTTTTCATACAAAAACTGTTAATTACAACTAACTTTGTCCATCCAAAACGAACTTTGTTCTTTCATATGAAGTTCCACTAGAAGTGTGTTTTCATACAAAAACTGTTAATTACAATTAACTTTGTCCATCCGATTCGAACTTTGTTCGTTGATATGAAGTTCCACTAGAAGTGTGTTTTCATACAAAAACTGTTAATTACATCTAATTTGTCCATCCAAAACGAACTTTGTTCGTTGATTTGAAGTTCCACTAGAAGTGAGTTTTCATACAAAAACTGTTAATTACAACTAACTTTGTCTATCCGATTCGAACTTTGTTCGTTGATATGAAATTCCACCAGAAGTGTGTTTTCATACAAAAACTGTTAATTACAACTAACTTTGTCCATCCAAAACGAACTTTGTTCTTTGATATGAAGTTCCACCAGAAGTGTGTTTTCATACAAAAACTGTTAATTACAACTAACTTTGTCCATCCGATTCGAACTTTGTTCTTTCATATGAAGTTCCACTAGAAGTGAGTTTTCATACAAAAACTGTTAATTACAATTAATTTTGTCCATCCGATTCGAACTTTGTTCGTTGATATGAAGTTCCACCAGAAGTGTGTTTTCATACAAAAACTGTTAATTACAACTAACTTTGTCCATCCAAAACGAACTTTGTTCGTTAATATGAAATTCCACTAGAAGTGTGTTTTCATACAAAAACTGTTAATTACAACTAACTTTGTCCATCCAAAACGAACTTTGTTCTTTCATATGAAGTTCCACTAGAAGTGTGTTTTCATACAAAAACTGTTAATTACAATTAACTTTGTCCATCCGATTCGAACTTTGTTCGTTGATATGAAGTTCCACTAGAAGTGTGTTTTCATACAAAAACTGTTAATTACATCTAACTTTGTCCATCCAAAACGAACTTTGTTCGTTGATTTGAAGTTCCACCAGAAGTGTGTTTTCATACAAAAACTGTTAATTACAACTAACTTTGTCCATCCAAAACGAACTTTGTACTTTGATATGAAGTTCCACCAGAAGTGTGTTTTCATACAAAAACTGTTAATTACATCTAACTTTGTCCATCCAAAACGAACTTTGTTCGTTGATTTGAAGTTCCACTAGAAGTGAGTTTTCATACCAAAACTGTTAACTACAACTAACTTTGTCCATCCGATTCGAACTTTGTTCGTTGATATGAAGTTCCACCAGAAGTGTGTTTTCATACAAAAACTGTTAATTACATCTAACTTTGTCCATCCAAAACGAACTTTGTTCTTTCATATGAAGTTCCACTAGAAGTGTGTTTTCATACAAAAACTGTTAATTACAACTAACTTTGTCCATCCGATTCGAACTTTGTTCGTTGATTTGAAGTTCCACCAGAAGTGTGTTTTCATACAAAAACTGTTAATTACAACTAGCTTTGTCCATCCGATTCGAACTTTGTTCTTTCATATGAAGTTCCACTAGAAGTGTGTTTTCATACAAAAACTGTTAATAACATCTAACTTTGTCCATCCAAAACGAACTTTGTTCGTTGATTTGAAGTTCCACTAGAAGTGAGTTTTCATACAAAAACTGTTAATTACAACTAACTTTGTCTATCCGATTCAAACTTTGTTCGTTGATATGAAGTTCCACCAGAAGTGTGTTTTCATACAAAAACTGTTAATTACAACTAACTTTGTCCATCCGATTCGAACTTTGTTCTTTCAAATGAAGTTCCACTAGCAGTGTGTTTTCATACAAAAACTGTTAATTACAACTAACTTTGTCTATCCGATTCGAACTTTGTTCGTTGATATGAAGTTCCACCAGAAGTGTGTTTTCATACAAAAACTGTTAATTACAACTAACTTTGTCTATCCGATTCGAACTTTGTTCGTTGATATGAAGTTCCACCAGAAGTGTGTTTTCATACAAAAACTGTTAATTACATCTAACTTTGTCCATTAAAAACGAACTTTGTTCGTTGATATGAAGTTCCACCAGAAGTGTGTTTTCATACAAAAACTGTTAATTACAACTAGCTTTGTCCATCCGATTCGAACTTTGTTCTTTCATATGAAGTTCCACTAGAAGTGTGTTTTCATACAAAAACTGTTAATAACATCTAACTTTGTCCATCCAAAACGAACTTTGTTCGTTGATTTGAAGTTCCACTAGAAGTGAGTTTTCATACAAAAACTGTTAATTACAACTAACTTTGTCTATCCGATTCGAACTTTGTTCGTGGATATGAAGTTCCACCAGAAGGGTGTTTTCATACAAAAACTGTTAATTACATCTAACTTTGTCCATCCAAAACGAACTTTGTTCTTTGATATGAAGTTCCACTAGAAGTGTGTTTTCATACAAAAACTGTTAATTACAATTAACTTTGTCCATCCGATTCGAACTTTGTTCGTTGATATGAAGTTCCACCAGAAGTGTGTTTTCATACAAAAACTGTTAATTACAACTAACTTTGTCTATCCGATTCGAACTTTGTTCGTTGATATGAAGTTCCACCAGAAGTGTGTTTTCATACAAAAACTGTTAATTACAATTAACTTTGTCCATCCGATTCGAACTTTGTTCGTTGATATGAAGTTCCACCAGAAGTGTGTTTTCATACAAAAACTGTTAATTACATCTAACTTTGTCCATTAAAAACGAACTTTGTTCGTTGATATGAAGTTCCACCAGAAGTGTGTTTTCATACAAAAACTGTTAATTACAACTAGCTTTGTCCATCCGATTCGAACTTTGTTCTTTCATATGAAGTTCCACTAGAAGTGTGTTTTCATACAAAAACTGTTAATAACATCTAACTTTGTCCATCCAAAACGAACTTTGTTCGTTGATTTGAAGTTCCACTAGAAGTGAGTTTTCATACAAAAACTGTTAATTACAACTAACTTTGTCTATCCGATTCGAACTTTGTTCGTGGATATGAAGTTCCACCAGAAGGGTGTTTTCATACAAAAACTGTTAATTACATCTAACTTTGTCCATCCGATTCGAACTTTGTTCGTTGATATGAAGTTCCACCAGAAGTGTGTTTTCATACAAAAACTGTTAATTACAACTAGCTTTGTCCATCCGATTCGAACTTTGTTCTTTCATATGAAGTTCCACTAGAAGTGTGTTTTCATACAAAAACTGTTAATAACATCTAACTTTGTCCATCCAAAACGAACTTTGTTCGTTGATTTGAAGTTCCACTAGAAGTGAGTTTTCATACAAAAACTGTTAATTACAACTAACTTTGTCTATCCGATTCGAACTTTGTTCGTGGATATGAAGTTCCACTAGAAGTGTGTTTTCATACAAAAACTGTTAATTACAATTAACTTTGTCCATCCGATTCGAACTTTGTTCGTTGATATGAAGTTCCACCAGAAGTGTGTTTTCATACAAAAACTGTTAATTACAACTAACTTTGTCCATCCAAAACGAACTTTGTTCGTTAATATGAAATTCCACTAGAAGTGTGTTTTCATACAAAAACTGTTAATTACAACTAACTTTGTCCATCCAAAACGAACTTTGTTCTTTCATATGAAGTTCCACTAGAAGTGTGTTTTCATACAAAAACTGTTAATTACAATTAACTTTGTCCATCCGATTCGAACTTTGTTCGTTGATATGAAGTTCCACTAGAAGTGTGTTTTCATACAAAAACTGTTAATTACAATTAACTTTGTCCATCCGATTCGAACTTTGTTCGTTGATATGAAGTTCCACCAGAAGTGTGTTTTCATACAAAAACTGTTAATTACAACTAACTTTGTCCATCCGATTCGAACTTTGTTCGTTGATATGAAGTTCCACCAGGAATGAGTTTTCATACAAAAACTGTTAATTACAACTAACTTTGTCCATCCAAAACGAACTTTGTTCGTTAATATGAAATTCCACTAGAAGTGTGTTTTCATACAAAAACTGTTAATTACAACTAACTTTGTCCATCCAAAACGAACTTTGTTCTTTCATATGAAGTTCCACTAGAAGTGTGTTTTCATACAAAAACTGTTAATTACAACTAACTTTGTCCATCCAAAACGAACTTTGTACTTTGATATGAAGTTCCACCAGAAGTGTGTTTTCATACAAAAACTGTTAATTACAACTAACTTTGTCCATCCGATTCGAACTTTGTTCTTTGATATGAAGTTCCACCAGAAGTGTGTTTTCATACAAAAACTGTTAATTACAATTAACTTTGTCCATCCGATTCGAACTTTGTTCGTTGATATGAAGTTCCACCAGAAGTGTGTTTTCATACAAAAACTGTTAATTACAACTAACTTTGTCCATCCGATTCGAACTTTGTTCTTTCATATGAAGTTCCACTAGAAGTGTGTTTTCATACAAAAACTGTTAATTACAACTAACTTTGTCCATCCAAAACGAACTTTGTTCTTTCATATGAAGTTCCACTAGAAGTGTGTTTTCATACAAAAACTGTTAATTACAATTAACTTTGTCCATCCGATTCGAACTTTGTTCGTTGATATGAAGTTCCACTAGAAGTGTGTTTTCATACAAAAACTGTTAATTACATCTAACTTTGTCCATCCAAAACGAAGTTTGTTCGTTGATTTGAAGTTCCACTAGAAGTGAGTTTTCATACAAAAACTGTTAATTACAACTAACTTTGTCTATCCGATTCGAACTTTGTTCGTTGATATGAAGTTCCACCAGAAGTGTGTTTTCATACAAAAACTGTTAATTACAATTAACTTTGTCCATCCGATTCGAACTTTGTTCGTTGATATGAAGTTCCACCAGAAGTGTGTTTTCATACAAAAACTGTTAATTACAACTAACTTTGTCCATCCAAAACGAACTTTGTTCGTTAATATGAAATTCCACTAGAAGTGTGTTTTCATACAAAAACTGTTAATTACAACTAACTTTGTCCATCCAAAACGAACTTTGTTCTTTCATATGAAGTTCCACTAGAAGTGTGTTTTCATACAAAAACTGTTAATTACAATTAACTTTGTCCATCCGATTCGAACTTTGTTCGTTGATATGAAGTTCCACTAGAAGTGTGTTTTCATACAAAAACTGTTAATTACATCTAATTTGTCCATCCAAAACGAACTTTGTTCGTTGATTTGAAGTTCCACTAGAAGTGAGTTTTCATACAAAAACTGTTAATTACAACTAACTTTGTCTATCCGATTCGAACTTTGTTCGTTGATATGAAGTTCCACCAGAAGTGTGTTTTCATACAAAAACTGTTAATTACAACTAACTTTGTCCATCCGATTCGAACTTTGTTCGTTGATTTGAAGTTCCACCAGAAGTGTGTTTTCATACAAAAACTGTTAATTACAACTAGCTTTGTCCATCCGATTCGAACTTTGTTCTTTCATATGAAGTTCCACTAGAAGTGTGTTTTCATACAAAAACTGTTAATAACATCTAACTTTGTCCATCCAAAACGAACTTTGTTCGTTGATTTGAAGTTCCACTAGAAGTGAGTTTTCATACAAAAACTGTTGATTACAACTAACTTTGTCTATCCGATTCGAACTTTGTTCGTTGATATGAAGTTCCACCACAAGTGTGTTTTCATACAAAAACTGTTAATTACAACTAACTTCGTCCATCCGATTCGAACTTTGTTCTTTCATATGAAGTTCCACTAGAAGTGTGTTTTCATACAAAAACTGTTAATTACAACTAATTTTGTCCATCCAAAACGAACTTTGTACTTTGATATGAAGTTCCACTAGAAGTGTGTTTTCATACAAAAACTGTAATTACAACTAACTTTGTCCATCCAAAACGAACTTTGTACTTTGCTATGAAGTTCCACCAGAAGTGTGTTTTCATACAAAAACTGTTAATTACAACTAACTTTGTCCATCCAAAACGAACTTTGTACTTTGATATGAAGTTCCACCAGAAGTGTGTTTTCATACAAAAACTGTTAATTACAACTAACTTTGTCCATCCAAAACGAACTTTGTACTTTGCTATGAAGTTCCACCAGAAGTGTGTTTTCATACAAAAACTGTTAATTACAACTAACTTTGTCCATCCGATTCGAACTTTGTTCTTTGATATGAAGTTCCACCAGAAGTGTGTTTTCATACAAAAACTGTTAATTACAACTAACTTTGTCCATCCAAAACGAACTTTGTACTTTGCTATGAAGTTCCACCAGAAGTGTGTTTTCATACAAAAACTGTTAATTACAACTAACTTTGTCCATCCGATTCGAACTTTGTTCTTTGATATGAAGTTCCACCAGAAGTGTGTTTTCATACAAAAACTGTTAATTACAACTAACTTTGTCCATCCGATTCGAACTTTGTTCTTTGATATGAAGTTCCACCAGAAGTGTGTTTTCATACAAAAACTGTTAATTACAACTAACTTTGTCCATCCAAAACGAACTTTGTACTTTGCTATGAAGTTCCACCAGAAGTGTGTTTTCATACAAAAACTGTTAATTACAACTAACTTTGTCCATCCGATTCGAACTTTGTTCTTTGATATGAAGTTCCACTACAAGTGTGTTTTCATAAAAAAGCTGTTAATTACAACTAACTTTGTCCATCCAAAACGAACTTTGTACTTTGCTATGAAGTTCCACCAGGAATGAGTTTTCATGCAAAAACTGTCTATTTCAACTAACTTTGTCCATCCAAAACGAACTTTGTACTTTGCTATGAAGTTCCACCAGAAGTGTGTTTTCATACAAAAACTGTTAATTACATCTAACTTTGTCCATCCAAAACGAACTTTGTTCGTTGATATGAAGTTCCACTAGAAATGTGTTTTCATACAAAAACTGTAAATTACAATTAACTTTGTCCATCCGATTCGAACTTTGTTCGTTGATATGAAGTTCCACCAGAAGTGTGTTTTCATACAAAAACTGTTAATTACAACTAACTTTGTCCATCCGATTCGAACTTTGTTCTTTGATATGAAGTTCCACTAGAAGTGAGTTTTCATACAAAAACTGTTAATTACAACTAACTTTGTCCATCCGATTCGAACTTTGTTCTTTGATTTGAAGTTCCACCAGAAGTGTGTTTTCATACAAAAACTGTTAATTACAACTAACTTTGTCCATCCAAAACGAACTTTGTACTTTGATATGAAGTTCCACCAGAAGTGTGTTTTCATACAAAAACTGTTAATTACATCTAACTTTGTCCATCCAAAACGAACTTTGTTCGTTGATTTGAAGTTCCACTAGAAGTGTGTTTTCATACAAAAACTGTAATTACAACTAACTTTGTCCATCCAAAACGAACTTTGTACTTTGCTATGAAGTTCCACCAGAAGTGTGTTTTCATACAAAAACTGTTAATTACAACTAACTTTGTCCATCCAAAACGAACTTTGTACTTTGATATGAAGTTCCACCAGAAGTGTGTTTTCATACAAAAACTGTTAATTACAACTAACTTTGTCCATCCAAAACGAACTTTGTACTTTGCTATGAAGTTCCACCAGAAGTGTGTTTTCATACAAAAACTGTTAATTACAACTAACTTTGTCCATCCGATTCGAACTTTGTTCTTTGATATGAAGTTCCACCAGAAGTGTGTTTTCATACAAAAACTGTTAATTACAACTAACTTTGTCCATCCAAAACGAACTTTGTACTTTGCTATGAAGTTCCACCAGAAGTGTGTTTTCATACAAAAACTGTTAATTACAACTAACTTTGTCCATCCGATTCGAACTTTGTTCTTTGATATGAAGTTCCACCAGAAGTGTGTTTTCATGCAAAAACTGTTAATTACAACTAACTTTGTCCATCCAAAACGAACTTTGTACTTTGCTATGAAGTTCCACCAGGAATGAGTTTTCATGCAAAAACTGTCTTTTTCAACTAACTTTGTCCATCCAAAACGAACTTTGTACTTTGCTATGAAGTTCCACCAGAAGTGTGTTTTCATACAAAAACTGTTAATTACAACTAACTTTGTCCATCCAAAACGAACTTTGTACTTTGATATGAAGTTCCACCAGAAGTGTGTTTTCATACAAAAACTGTTAATTACATCTAACTTTGTCCATCCAAAACGAACTTTGTTCGTTGATTTGAAGTTCCACTAGAAGTGAGTTTTCATACCAAAACTGTTAACTACAACTAACTTTGTCCATCCGATTCGAACTTTGTTCGTTGATATGAAGTTCCACCAGAAGTGTGTTTTCATACAAAAACTGTTAATTACAACTAACTTTGTCCATCCAAAACGAACTTTGTTCGTTAATATGAAATTCCACTAGAATTGTGTTTTCATACAAAAACTGTTAATTACAACTAACTTTGTCCATCCAAAACGAACTTTGTTCGTTGATATGAAGTTCCACTAGAAGTGTGTTTTCATACAAAAACTGTTAATTACAATTAACTTTGTCCATCCGATTCGAACTTTGTTCGTTGATATGAAGTTCCACTAGAAGTGTGTTTTCATACAAAAACTGTTAATTACATCTAATTTGTCCATCCAAAACGAACTTTGTTCGTTGATTTGAAGTTCCACTAGAAGTGAGTTTTCATACAAAAACTGTTAATTACAACTAACTTTGTCTATCCGATTCGAACTTTGTTCGTTAATATGAAATTCCACTAGAAGTGTGTTTTCATACAAAAACTGTTAATTACAACTAACTTTGTCCATCCGATTCGAACTTTGTTCTTTCATATGAAGTTCCACCAGAAGTGTGTTTTCATACAAAAACTGTTAATTACATCTAACTTTGTCCATCCAAAACGAACTTTGTTCGTTGATTTGAAGTTCCACTAGAAGTGTGTTTTCATACAAAAACTGTAATTACAACTAACTTTGTCCATCCAAAACGAACTTTGTACTTTGATATGAAGTTCCACCAGAAGTGTGTTTTCATACAAAAACTGTTAATTACAACTAACTTTGTCCATCCGATTCGAACTTTGTTCTTTGATATGAAGTTCCACCAGAAGTGTGTTTTCATACAAAAACTGTTAATTACAACTAACTTTGTCCATCCAAAACGAACTTTGTACTTTGCTATGAAGTTCCACCAGAAGTGTGTTTTCATACAAAAACTGTTAATTACAACTAACTTTGTCCATCCGATTCGAACTTTGTTCTTTGATATGAAGTTCCACCAGAAGTGTGTTTTCATGCAAAAACTGTTAATTACAACTAACTTTGTCCATCCAAAACGAACTTTGTACTTTGCTATGAAGTTCCACCAGGAATGAGTTTTCATGCAAAAACTGTCTATTTCAACTAACTTTGTCCATCCAAAACGAACTTTGTACTTTGCTATGAAGTTCCACCAGAAGTGTGTTTTCATACAAAAACTGTTAATTACAACTAACTTTGTCCATCCAAAACGAACTTTGTACTTTGATATGAAGTTCCACCAGAAGTGTGTTTTCATACAAAAACTGTTAATTACAACTAACTTTGTCCATCCAAAACGAACTTTGTTCGTTGATTTGAAGTTCCACTAGAAGTGAGTTTTCATACCAAAACTGTTAACTACAACTAACTTTGTCCATCCGATTCGAACTTTGTTCGTTGATATGAAGTTCCACCAGAAGTGTGTTTTCATACAAAAACTGTTAATTACAACTAACTTTGTCCATCCAAAACGAACTTTGTTCGTTAATATGAAATTCCACTAGAATTGTGTTTTCATACAAAAACTGTTAATTACAACTAACTTTGTCCATCCAAAACGAACTTTGTTCGTTGATATGAAGTTCCACTAGAAGTGTGTTTTCATACAAAAACTGTTAATTACAATTAACTTTGTCCATCCGATTCGAACTTTGTTCGTTGATATGAAGTTCCACTAGAAGTGTGTTTTCATACAAAAACTGTTAATTACATCTAATTTGTCCATCCAAAACGAACTTTGTTCGTTGATTTGAAGTTCCACTAGAAGTGAGTTTTCATACAAAAACTGTTAATTACAACTAACTTTGTCTATCCAAAACGAACTTTGTTCTTTCATATGAAGTTCCACCAGAAGTGTGTTTTCATACAAAAACTGTTAATTACAACTAGCTTTGTCCATCCGATTCGATCTTTGTTCTTTCATATGAAGTTTCACTAGAAGTGTGTTTTCATACAAAAACTGTTAATAACATCTAACTTTGTCCATCCAAAACGAACTTTGTTCGTTGATTTGAAGTTCCACTAGAAGTGAGTTTTCATACAAAAACTGTTAATTACAACTAACTTTGTCTATCCGATTCGAACTTTGTACTTTGATATGAAGTTCCACCAGAAGTGTGTTTTCATACAAAAACTGTTAATTACAACTAACTTTGTCCATCCAAAACGAACTTTGTTCGTTGATATGAAGTTCCACTAGAAGTGAGTTTTCATACCAAAACTGTTAACTACAACTAACTTTGTCCATCCGATTCGAACTTTGTTCGTTGATATGAAGTTCCACTAGAAGTGTGTTTTCATACAAAAACTGTTAATTACATCTAATTTGTCCATCCAAAACGAACTTTGTTCGTTGATTTGAAGTTCCACTAGAAGTGTGTTTTCATACAAAAACTGTTAATTACAACTAACTTTGTCCATCCAAAACGAACTTTGTTCTTTCATATGAAGTTCCACCAGAAGTGTGTTTTCATACAAAAACTGTTAATTACAACTAGCTTTGTCCATCCGATTCGATCTTTGTTCTTTCATATGAAGTTTCACTAGAAGTGTGTTTTCATACAAAAACTGTTAATAACATCTAACTTTGTCCATCCAAAACGAACTTTGTTCGTTGATTTGAAGTTCCACTAGAAGTGAGTTTTCATACAAAAACTGTTAATTACAACTAACTTTGTCTATCCGATTCGAACTTTGTTCGTTGATATGAAGTTCCACCAGAAGTGTGTTTTCATACAAAAACTGTTAATTACAACTAACTTTGTCCATCCGATTCGAACTTTGTTCTTTCATATGAAGTTCCACCAGAAGTGTGTTTTCATACAAAAACTGTTAATTACAACTAGCTTTGTCAATCCGATTCGAACTTTGTTCTTTCATATGAAGTTCCACTAGAAGTGTGTTTTCATACAAAAACTGTTAATAACATCTAACTTTGTCCATCCAAAACGAACTTTGTACTTTGCTATGAAGTTCCACCAGAAGTGTGTTTTCATACAAAAACTGTTAATTACAACTAACTTTGTCCATCCAAAACGAACTTTGTACTTTGATATGAAGTTCCACCAGAAGTGTGTTTTCATACAAAAACTGTTAATTACAACTAACTTTGTCCATCCGATTCGAACTTTGTTCTTTGATATGAAGTTCCACCAGAAGTGTGTTTTCATACAAAAACTGTTAATTACAACTAACTTTGTCCATCCAAAACGAACTTTGTACTTTGCTATGAAGTTCCACCAGAAGTGTGTTTTCATACAAAAACTGTTAATTACAACTAACTTTGTCCATCCGATTCGAACTTTGTTCTTTGATATGAAGTTCCACCAGAAGTGTGTTTTCATAAAAAACTGTTAATTACAACTAACTTTGTCCATCCAAAACGAACTTTGTACTTTGCTATGAAGTTCCACCAGAAGTGTGTTTTCATACAAAAACTGTTAATTACAATGTTACGTTGTAACCGTGCCGACAAAACACAACACGTAACACAATTAGACCAGATTGCGAAACAGAGAACTGTCAGGGATCATGTTGATATTGTAAGGACCTTGGGCGTCACGGTGACAGATTCGACAGAATTCGAAGATCGAATTAAGGGCAACGATCGCGTTAAACCAAAGGCGCAACGGCCATCGCGGGAAAAAAAGCTATATAAGGCACGCGCGTAGGGCAGCTCGCTCTCTTGTTGCGAAGACCGAATAATACCGCGTTTTTTAAAACTTCCAAGCTTCTTCCAAGCTTCTACTAAGCCTTCTACTAAGCTACCACTAAAGTTAGGGATACGCGATTACAATAAACGTAGTGTATTTTCTAAAGTGGAACAGTGTCGTTTTATCAACGGTTTTTATTAACGGTCGTCGAGGAGCCGACAAGTTGCGTTCGCAACATTTTTTAAATAACGCGTATAATTCGTGATTACGACGCGTATTTGAACCAGCCAACAGGCATCGTAAAGTATCGCGAGTGCACCAGTGAAGCTTGTGAATAGGATGTCCCGTACGCCGATCCCGCCTCAAGGAGAGCCTATTTGTGAAGGGCTGGAGCAGCTTCCCCCCTCCGTAGACTACAGGCCAAGCAGCAGCCGCGGATCCGGCAGGAACAGCATAGACCCATTGGCCAATTCTACAACAAGGCCTATGGATGCTGGACGGCCATCCTCGAGGGCATCAAGCACACGAAACGAGACCCTGAACGAGTTGGTGACGAGAGCTCGTGAAGCCAAACGCGAGCTGCGAGCAATCGAACGCGAAATAGCTGATGTTATGGTTGATTCAACCTCATCGATTGCTGTGAAAGAGAAGGAAATAAGTCAGTGGTTACACGATACTGATCGTATAGGGGAAGTAAATCAGCATTATCCTGGGGTTCGAACTCAAGCATCCGCTAGCAGGCCGATGCACCAGCAGAATTATGCTCTCCCGCCCTATACAATCGAGACACCGCACGGGCATCCGTCCGAAAGGATTCCCGCCGCACGATCTACTACGATCGAGGAAGAGCTGAAGAGAATAGATAAGCAGTGTGAAGATCAGTTACTCCAAGAAAGGTTGCGTGCAATTGAGCGATGTGAGCAACGACGAATGGCTGAAAAGAAACGACTGCTGGAAGACTCTGTACACGCTTCTACGAGCATTGCAAGACAGCATGAAGAAACGTATAGAGCAGAGCCGTACCGACCGGAGCCGTATAGACCATCCGTTAGTTTCGTTCCAGTGCAACCCGAACGAACGATACATCGACCGGTTCGCAGCAACTCGACCATTTTTCCGTCGTTTAACCAAAGCCAAATCTCCGCACGAAAGTGCACGAGTAAAGAGTTGCCAGTATTCGGTGGCGACCCTAAAGAGTGGATGGCTTTCATATCGTATTATGAGCACTCTACAGCGATATGTGGCTATACGAACGGGGAAAATATGTTGCGGTTACAAGCGTGCCTGAAAGGAAAGGCGCGTGAAGCAGTTGGGAGCTGCCTGTTGTACCCGGATAGCATTCCCGAGGCCATCGAGATCCTGAAAGAGTGTTATGGCCGCCCGGAAATAGTGGTGAACACTCTGATGACCAACATAAGACGTATGCCGCCCCCGAAGGATGACTGTTTTGAAGCGTTGGTGAACTATGGCGTAGCAGTGCGGAACTTCTGTGCATCGATATCGGGTTCCGGTCTGCACAGCTACTTCGATGGAGGTCCGTTGCTGGAAGAACTTGTGGACAAGCTGCCGAATTACGTGAGGCTGAACTGGTATTACTACCAAAACGACTGCGCGCATGTCACGTTGGCGACATTCAACGATTGGGTGAAGGAACTAGTCCGCGCAGCTAGCCGGGGAGTAAAACATACTAGCGGTCGTAGGGAGATGAAACATGATGGTACCAATCGTCAGCACGACCGTAAGTACGCTCACCAAAATGTTCATTCCACAGGTTTGACCGTAAAACCAGCATCGAAATCATCAGTGGTTGAGAGTGACATCAAGCGGTGTGTTGCGTGTCAGGAGAAGTGTGCGAATTTGTCCGACTGCGGTAAACTCCAGGCTATGAGTCTTAACGCTCGTTGGACGCTTATTAAGCGTGAAGGCATTTGTAGAACTTGTCTTCGCAAGCACCCAGGTGCTTGCTCAGTTGATGCCTTGTGTGGGGTAAATGGATGCGAGCGTCGACATCATCGCTTGCTGCATTCGCCTAGCAACGACCAGGCCAAACCCAGTACCAGCCAGGAAGGGCGTCCTGTTACCACTAATTGCAACGTACACTCCGTTCCGCCCGGGGGTGTAATGCTGAAATACATTCCGGTTACTCTGCACGGCAACGGTACGCAGGTGGATACCATGGCGCTTCTGGATGACGGATCCTCAGCTACCTTCATGGAGCACGGTCTTTTAAAAGAGCTGGGTATTAGTGGCAAGCCTCGCCCCTTGTGCATCTCGTGGACCGGTAACCAGAGCAGGGTTGAGGACGAGTCAGTCGAGTTATCCGTAAAGATATCAGGTGTAGGGTCACCAGGTACCTACAATATGCGTGCTGTACACACAGTGCGTACTCTCGGGCTTAGTAAGCAATCAGTAGCACCGTCCCAGCTAACTGTCGAATACGATCATCTTAAAGGGTTGCCATTGCCATCGTATGAGAATAGTTCTGCCAGAATACTGATTGGCGTTGATAATTGTTTCCTGAGCCAAATCCTGAAGACCGTTGAAGGCAGAGCGGACGAGCCGGCCGCCTCCAAAACACGACTTGGTTGGGTGGTGTATGGTCCGTATAAGCATACATCGAAGGATGCGATAATGAATTGTGCTAAGTCCATGAACGTGCATATCTGCCCCTGCAATGAAAAAAGAGATAGTGAGATGGATCTGGCATTAAGGAAATACTTCTCTTTTGAGTCGCTGGGAGTGTACCATCCTGTTAAACAGCTGCGTTCGGATGATGAAGAGCGTGCACTAAACATTTTTGCTTCCAAAGTTCGGTTGATAGATGGTCGGTATGAGGCTGGCCTGTTATGGAAGTATGATACGATTAAGCTACCAGATAGCCGAGCTATGGCATTGAAACGCCATGACTGTCTGGAGAGAAAGCTGCGCCGTGACCCAGAGCTGGCTAAGGCAATGCATGCCAAGATTAAAGAATACGAAGAGCGGGGGTATATAAGAAAGCTTACCCCTACTGAGCGAAGCACCAAAGAGCCAAACGATTGGTACTTGCCCATCTTCCCCGTCATCAACCCAAATAAACCGGGAAAGGTTCGAGTTGTGTTTGACGCCGCTGCGAAGGTGAATGGAGTTAGCCTGAACTCAGTTTTACTTACTGGACCGGACCAGCTCGTTGGACTACTGACCGTCCTCTACAAGTTCCGAGAGTATAAGATTGCGGTGACCGGAGACATACGTGAAATGTTTTTTCAGGTCCGTATGAACGAGCGCGACCAACGTAGCCAGATGTTTTTCTGGAATGATGGTAGAATCGGTAGCCCACCAGAACAGTACGTACTAAGTGTGATGACATTCGGAGCTGCATGTTCGCCAAGCACAGCACATTACGTGAAAAATATAAATGCCGACCGTTTCCTAGAAGAATACCCTCGAGCCGTCGAGTGTATCAAATACGAACATTACGTGGATGACATGCTCGCCAGCGTAGAGACAGAAGAGGAAGCGATTAAACTCGCGCGTGATGTCCGTTTCGTCCATTCACAAGGCGGGTTCGAGATCCGCAACTGGTTGTCTAATTCCACCAGAGTGAAGAGTGTGATGAACGGGAACGACTCCAGCGATATTGACATGCCCATTGAAATGGAAATGTCAACGGAAAAGGTGCTTGGCATGTGGTGGAACACGGAGACGGATGTGTTCACTTTTAAAATATCTCCGCGATACCATCCACAATCATTGCTCAACGGGAAAGCACCAACAAAGAGAGAAATATTGCGGATCCTAATGTCCATTTACGATCCCATGGGATTAATCGGCCACCTGTTAATGTACCTGAAGATTCTGCTGCAAGAAGTCTGGCGCACTAAGGTCACCTGGGATGAAGAAATCACAGGTACTCTTCTCGATAAGTGGCATATTTGGTTATCCGTTTTACCAAACATACAGGCAGTAAGCATTCCTAGATGTTACCGACAAGCCACGACCGATAAAAACTCGAGCGTCGAACTTCATGTTTTTTGTGACGCCAGCGAAAATGGTATGGCTGCTATCGCCTATCTTAGGTTTGAAGAAAGTGGTAAGATAGAGTGTGCACTGGTGGGTTCGAAAACAAAGGTCGCTCCATTAACGTTTACATCTATACCCCGACTGGAGCTACAGGCTGCAGTAATAGGAGCGCGTTTAGCAAACACAATACGAGCATCGCATCGTCTACATTTTGCGCGAGAAGTATTCTGGACCGATTCCAAGACTGTTATGTGCTGGATAAATGCGGACCATCGAAGATACAGCCAATTTGTTGCTGTACGAGTAAGCGAGATCGTCGAAACCACTAACGCTGTTGATTGGAACTGGATACCCACCAAATCTAACGTAGCCGATGAGGGTACGAAATGGCAGAAGCTACCAGACCTCTGCCCAAGTAGCAGATGGTTCCGTGGACCTGATTTCCTATGGAGCCCATCCAGAGAGTGGCCGGACACAAAAATGCAGCCAGGAGAAACAGACGAGGAAGTGCGTCACCACTTACTACACCACGCACTTAACGCACCGGTTATTGATTTCGCTCGATTTTCTAAGTGGCAGAGGCTACAAAGAACGGTTGCATATATTTACCGTTTTATACGCAACACCCGCGCAGGAAAATCTAAACAGGCCAGGCAATCGGGAGCGCTAACGCAAGAGGAACTAGAAAGTGCGGAATATGCCATTTATAGGCAAATCCAAAAGGATGAATATGCAGATGATATTCGATCGTTGAGCGATAGTGAGCTGCAAAAACATCCATGGCGGCAACCACTGAAGAAATCGAGCCCGTTGTACAAGCTGAGCCCTCTAATCGACAATCAAGGAGTCCTCCGTATGATGGGAAGGATCGACAAGTGTGTGTGGGTAGGCGATGACGCCAAAAGACCCATTATCATTCCTAATCACCACTATGTGACCGATCTGTTGATTAGTTGGTACCACGAAAAATATCGACACGCGAACCACCAAACGTCGATGAACGAGATCAGGCTGAAGTTTCATCTCTCACGACTGAAAGTTGCTTACAGCCGAGTAAGACGCAGATGCCAGTACTGCAAAGTGCGTCATGCGCGTCCACAGAATCCGGCGATGGGAAACCTCCCATATCAACGGCTGGCTGCCTATCAGCGACCCTTCTCCTACACCGGAATCGACTATTTCGGACCGATGATAGTCGCAGTGGGCAGGAGAAACGAAAAACGGTGGGGAGTTTTGTTCACCTGCCTCACCACCAGAGGCATTCACATCGAGGTTGCGAGCAGTCTATCTGCTGACTCGTGTATATTGGCGATCCGAAATTTCATTGCCAGGAGAGGAACGCCACTGGAGTTCGTGAGCGATCGGGGCACCAACTTTGTAGGCGCATCACGTGAGCTAAAGGAAGCGTCTGCCTTGATAGAGACCGATCGGCTGATGACAGAATTCACGCACCCAGGGACGAAATGGGTATTTAACCCTCCGGCATCGCCCCACTTTGGTGGGTCATGGGAGAGACTGATTCAATCAGTGAAGAAAACGCTTTCCTCCTTCGATCTCCCTCATCATCCCGTCGACGAGCTACTCCGTGCAAGGTTGAATGAAGTCGAGATGATTGTAAACTCGCGGCCTTTGACAGACGTTCCGGTTGAAGATGAAACCGATCCACCACTAACGCCAAACCACTTCCTTTTAGGTAGCTCAAATGGAAGCAAGCCACCGCTACCGTTCGACGATTCTGTTCCGTCCATACGTAGGTCCTGGAAGGCAGCACAACAGTTTGCCGATATATTCTGGAGAAGATGGGTAAACGAGTACCTACCGACGCTGACCAGACGGACCAAATGGTACCAACCGACGAAGCCGCTGGAGGAAGGGGATCTGGTGTTGATCGCTGACGGGAACAACCCAAGAAACTGCTGGCCTAGGGGACGGATTGTAAAGGTGTGTCGTACGACCGACAATCAGGTGCGACGCGTGACGGTGCAAACGATAAGCGGTTTATTAGAGCGACCAGCAGTTAATATCGCGTTATTAGACGTCGGCACAACGGTGGTAGACCACTAAAGCGGCATACCGGTGGGGAGAATGTTACGTTGTAACCGTGCCGACAAAACACAACACGTAACACAATTAGACCAGATTGCGAAACAGAGAACTGTCAGGGATCATGTTGATATTGTAAGGACCTTGGGCGTCAAGGTGACAGATTCGACAGAATTCGAAGATCGAATAAAGGGCAACGATCGCGTTAAACCGAAGGCGCAACGGCCATCGCGGGAAAAAAAGCTATATAAGGCACGCGCGTAGGGCAGCTCGCTCTCTTGTTGCGAAGACCGAATAATACCGCGTTTTTTAAAACTTCCAAGCTTCTTCCAAGCTTCTACTAAGCCTTCTACTAAGCTACCACTAAAGTTAGGGATACGCGATTACAATAAACGTAGTGTATTTTCTAAAGTGGAACAGTGTCGTTTTATCAACGGTTTTTATTAACGGTCGTCGAGGAGCCGACAAGTTGCGTTCGCAACATACAATTAACTTTGTCCATCCGATTCGAACTTTGTTCGTTGATATGAAGTTCCACTAGAAGTGTGTTTTCATGCAAAAACTGTTAATTACAACTAACTTTGTCCATCCAAAACGAACTTTGTTCGTTGATTTGAAGTTCCACTAGAAGTGAGTTTTCATACCAAAACTGTTAACTACAACTAACTTTGTCCATCCGATTCGAACTTTGTTCGTTGATATGAAGTTCCACCAGAAGTGTGTTTTCATACAAAAACTGTTAATTACAACTAACTTTGTCCATCCAAAACGAACTTTGTACTTTGATATGAAGTTCCACCAGAAGTGTGTTTTCATACAAAAACTGTTAATTACAACTAACTTTGTCCATCCAAAACGAACTTTGTTCGTTAATATGAAATTCCACTAGAAGTGTGTTTTCATACAAAAACTGTTAATTACAACTAACTTTGTCCATCCAAAACGAACTTTGTTCTTTCATATGAAGTTCCACTAGAAGTGTGTTTTCATACAAAAACTGTTAATTACAATTAACTTTGTCCATCCGATTCGAACTTTGTTCGTTGATATGAAGTTCCACTAGAAGTGTGTTTTCATACAAAAACTGTTAATTACATCTAACTTTGTCCATCCAAAACGAACTTTGTTCGTTGATTTGAAGTTCCACTAGAAGTGAGTTTTCATACCAAAACTGTTAACTACAACTAACTTTGTCCATCCGATTCGAACTTTGTTCGTTGATATGAAGTTCCACCAGAAGTGTGTTTTCATACAAAAACTGTTAATTACAACTAACTTTGTCCATCCAAAACGAACTTTGTTCGTTAATATGAAATTCCACTAGAATTGTGTTTTCATACAAAAACTGTTAATTACAACTAACTTTGTCCATCCAAAACGAACTTTGTTCTTTCATATGAAGTTCCACTAGAAGTGTGTTTTCATACAAAAACTGTTAATTACAACTAACTTTGTCCATCCAAAACGAACTTTGTTCGTTGATTTGAAGTTCCACCAGAAGTGTGTTTTCATACAAAAACTGTTAATTACAACTAACTTTGTCCATCCGATTCGAACTTTGTTCGTTGATTTGAAGTTCCACTAGAAGTGAGTTTTCATACAAAAACTGTTAATTACAACTAACTTTGTCTATCCGATTCGAACTTTGTTCGTTGATATGAAGTTCCACCAGAAGTGTGTTTTCATACAAAAACTGTTAATTACAACTAACTTTGTCCATCCGATTCGAACTTTGTTCGTTGATTTGAAGTTCCACCAGAAGTGTGTTTTCATACAAAAACTGTTAATTACAACTAACTTTGTCCATCCGATTCGAACTTTGTTCTTTCATATGAAGTTCCACTAGAAGTGAGTTTTCATACAAAAACTGTTAATTACAATTAACTTTGTCCATCCGATTCGAACTTTGTTCGTTGATATGAAGTTCCACCAGAAGTGTGTTTTCATACAAAAACTGTTAATTACAACTAACTTTGTCCATCCAAAACGAACTTTGTTCGTTAATATGAAATTCCACTAGAAGTGTGTTTTCATACAAAAACTGTTAATTACAACTAACTTTGTCCATCCAAAACGAACTTTGTTCTTTCATATGAAGTTCCACTAGAAGTGTGTTTTCATACAAAAACTGTTAATTACAATTAACTTTGTCCATCCGATTCGAACTTTGTTCGTTGATATGAAGTTCCACTAGAAGTGTGTTTTCATACAAAAACTGTTAATTACATCTAACTTTGTCCATCCAAAACGAACTTTGTTCGTTGATTTGAAGTTCCACTAGAAGTGAGTTTTCATACCAAAACTGTTAACTACAACTAACTTTGTCCATCCGATTCGAACTTTGTTCGTTGATATGAAGTTCCACCAGAAGTGTGTTTTCATACAAAAACTGTTAATTACAACTAACTTTGTCCATCCAAAACGAACTTTGTTCGTTAATATGAAATTCCACTAGAAATGTGTTTTCATACAAAAACTGTTAATTACAACTAACTTTGTCCATCCAAAACGAACTTTGTTCTTTCATATGAAGTTCCACTAGAAGTGTGTTTTCATACAAAAACTGTTAATTACAATTAACTTTGTCCACCCGATTCGAACTTTGTTCGTTGATATGAAGTTCCACTAGAAGTGTGTTTTCATACAAAAACTGTTAATTACATCTAATTTGTCCATCCAAAACGAACTTTGTTCGTTGATTTGAAGTTCCACTAGAAGTGAGTTTTCATACAAAAACTGTTAATTACAACTAACTTTGTCTATCCGATTCGAACTTTGTTCGTTGATATGAAGTTCCACCAGAAGTGTGTTTTCATACAAAAACTGTTAATTACAACTAACTTTGTCCATCCGATTCGAACTTTGTTCTTTCATATGAAGTTCCACTAGAAGTGTGTTTTCATACAAAAACTGTTAATTACAACTAACTTTCTCCATCCAAAACGAACTTTGTACTTTGATATGAAGTTCCACCAGAAGTGTGTTATCATACAAAAACTGTTAATTACAACTAACTTTGTCCATCCAAAACGAACTTTGTACTTTGATATGAAGTTCCACCAGAAGTGTGTTTTCATACAAAAACTGTTAATTACAACTAACTTTGTCCATCCAAAACGAACTTTGTACTTTGATATGAAGTTCCACCAGAAGTGTGTTTTCATACAAAAACTGTTAATTACAACTAACTTTGTCCATCCGATTCGAACTTTGTTCTTTGATATGAAGTTCCACCAGAAGTGTGTTTTCATACAAAAACTGTTAATTACAACTAACTTTGTCCATCCGATTCGAACTTTGTTCTTTGATATGAAGTTCCACCAGAAGTGTGTTTTCATACAAAAACTGTTAATTACAACTAACTTTGTCCATCCAAAACGAACTTTGTACTTTGCTATGAAGTTCCACCAGAAGTGTGTTTTCATACAAAAACTGTTAATTACAACTAACTTTGTCCATCCGATTCAAACTTTGTTCTTTGATATGAAGTTCCACCAGAAGTGTGTTTTCATACAAAAACTGTTAATTACAACTAACTTTGTCCATCCGATTCGAACTTTGTTCTTTCATATGAAGTTCCACTAGAAGTGTCTTTTCATACAAAAACTATAATTACAACTAACTTTGTCCATCCAAAACGAACTTTGTACTTTGCTATGAAGTTCCACCAGAAGTGTGTTTTCATACAAAAACTGTTAATTACAACTAACTTTGTCCATCCAAAACGAACTTTGTACTTTGATATGAAGTTCCACCAGAAGTGTGTTTTCATACAAAAACTGTTAATTACAACTAACTTTGTCCATCCGATTCGAACTTTGTTCTTTGATATGAAGTTCCACCAGAAGTGTGTTTTCATACAAAAACTGTTAATTACAACTAACTTTGTCCATCCGATTCGAACTTTGTTCTTTGATATGAAGTTCCACCAGAAGTGTGTTTTCATACAAAAACTGTTAATTACAAATAACTTTGTCCATCCAAAACGAACTTTGTACTTTGCTATGAAGTTCCACCAGGAATGAGTTTTCATACAAAAACTGTCTATTTCAACTAACTTTGTCCATCCAAAACGAACTTTGTACTTTGCTATGAAGTTCCACAAGGAATGAGTTTTCATGCAAAAACTGTCTATTTCAACTAAATTGATCCATCCAAAACGAACTTTGTACTTTGCTATGAAGTTCCACCAGGAATGGGTTTTCATGCAAAAACTGTCTATTTCAACTAAATTGATCCATCCAAAACGAACTTTGTACTTTGCTATGAAGTTCCACCAGGAATGGGTTTTCATACAAAAACTGTCTATTTCAACTAACTTTGTCCATCCAAAACGAACTTTGTACTTTGCTATGAAGTTCCACCAGGAATGAGTTTTCATGCAAAAACTGTCTATTTCAACTAAATTGATCCATCCAAAACGAACTTTGTACTTTGCTATGAAGTTCCACCAGGAATGGGTTTTCATACAAAAACTGTCTATTTCAACTAACTTTGTCCAGCCAAAACGAACTTTGTACTTTGCTATGAAGTTCCACCAGGAATGAGTTTTCATGCAAAAACTGTCTATTTCAACTTAATTCGTCCATCCGATTCGAACTTTGTACTTTGCTATGAAGTTCCACCAGGAATGAGTTTTCATGCAAAAACTGTCTATTTCAACTAAATTGATCCATCCAAAACGAACTTTGTACTTTGCTATGAAGTTCCACCAGGAATGAGTTTTCATGCAAAAACTGTCTATTTCAACTAAATTGATCCATCCAAAACGAACTTTGTACTTTGCTATGAAGTTCCACCAGGAATGAGTTTTTATGCAAAAACTGTCTATTTCAACTAACTTTGTCCATCCAAAACGAACTTTGTACTTTGCTATGAAGTTCTACCAGGAATGAGTTTTCATGCAAAAACTGTCTATTTCAACTAAATTGATCCATCCAAAACGAACTTTGTACTTTGCTATGAAGTTCCACCAGGAATGGGTTTTCATACAAAAACTGTCTATTTCAACTAACTATGTCCAGCCAAAACGAACTTTGTACTTTGCTATGAAGTTCCACCAGGAATGAGTTTTCATGCAAAAACTGTCTATTTCAACTTAATTCGTCCATCCGATTCGAACTTTGTACTTTGCTATGAAGTTCCACCAGGAATGAGTTTTCATGCAAAAACTGTCTATTTCAACTAAATTGATCCATCCAAAACGAACTTTGTACTTTGCTATGAAGTTCCACCAGGAATGAGTTTTCATGCAAAAACTGTCTATTTCAACTAAATTGATCCATCCAAAACGAACTTTGTACTTGGCTATGAAGTTCCACCAGGAATGAGTTTTCATGCAAAAACTGTCTATTTCAACTAAATTGATCCATCCAAAACGAACTTTGTACTTTGCTATGAAGTTCCACCAGGAATGAGTTTTCATGCAAAAACTGTCTATTTCAACTAACTTTGTCCATCCAAAACGAACTTTGTACTTTGCTATGAAGTTCCACCAGGAATGAGTTTTCATGCAAAAACTGTCTATTTCAACTAACTTTGTCCATCCAAAACGAACTTTGTACTTTGCTATGAAGTTCCACCAGGAATGAGTTTTCATGCAAAAACTGTCTATTTCAACTAAATTGATCCATCCAAAACGAACTTTGTACTTTGCTATGAAGTTCCACCAGGAATGAGTTTTTATGCAAAAACTGTCTATTTCAACTTAATTCGTCCATCCAAAACGAACTTTGTACTTTGCTATGAAGTTCCACCAGGAATGAGTTTTTATGCAAAAACTGTCTATTTCAACTTAATTCGTCCATCCAAAACGAACTTTGTACTTTGCTATGAAGTTCCACCAGGAATGAGTTTTCATGCAAAAACTGTCTATTTCAACTAAATTCGTCCATCCGATACGAACTTTGTACTTTGCTATGAAGTTCCACCAGGAATGAGTTTTCATGCAAAAACTGTCTATTTCAACTAAATTCGTCCATCCGATACGAACTTTGTACTTTCCTATGGAATTCTACCAGGAATGAGTTTACATGCAAAAACTGTCTATTTCAGCTTAATTCGTCCATCCAAAACGAACTTTGTACTTTGCTATGAAGTTCCACCAGGAATGAGTTTTCATGCAAAAACTGTCTATTTCAACTAAATTGATCCATCCAACACGAACTTTGTACTTTGCTATGAAGTTCCACCAGGAATGAGTTTTTATGCAAAAACTGTCTATTTCAACTTAATTCGTCCATCCAAAACGAACTTTGTACTTTGCTATGAAGTTCCACCAGGAATGAGTTTTCATGCAAAAACTGTCTATTTCAACTAAATTCGTCCATCCGATACGAACTTTGTACTTTGCTATGAAGTTCCACCAGGAATGAGTTTTCATGCAAAAACTGTCTATTTCAACTAAATTCGTCCATCCGATACGAACTTTGTACTTTCCTATGGAATTCTACCAGGAATGAGTTTACATGCAAAAACTGTCTATTTCAACTTAATTCGTCCATCCAAAACGAACTTTGTACTTTGCTATGAAGTTCCACCAGGAATGAGTTTTCATGCAAAAACTGTCTATTTCAACTAAATTGATCCATCCAAAACGAACTTTGTACTTTGCTATGAAGTTCCACCAGGAATGAGTTTTTATGCAAAAACTGTCTATTTCAACTAACTTTGTCCATCCAAAACGAACTTTGTACTTTGCTATGAAGTTCCACCAGGAATGAGTTTTCATGCAAAAACTGTCTATTTGAACTAAATTGATCCATCCAAAACGAACTTTGTACTTTGCTATGAAGTTCCACCAGGAATGAGTTTTCATGCAAAAACTGTCTATTTCAACTAAATTGATCCATCCAACACGAACTTTGTACTTTGCTATGAAGTTCCACCAGGAATGAGTTTTTATGCAAAAACTGTCTATTTCAACTTAATTCGTCCATCCAAAACGAACTTTGTACTTTGCTATGAAGTTCCACCAGGAATGAGTTTTCATGCAAAAACTGTCTATTTGAACTAAATTGATCCATCCAAAACGAACTTTGTACTTTGCTATGAAGTTCCACCAGGAATGAGTTTTCATGCAAAAACTGTCTATTTCAACTAAATTCGTCCATCCGATACGAACTTTGTACTTTGCTATGAAGTTCCACCAGGAATGAGTTTTCATGCAAAAACTGTCTATTTCAACTAAATTCGTCCATCCGATACGAACTTTGTACTTTCCTATGGAATTCTACCAGGAATGAGTTTACATGCAAAAACTGTCTATTTCAACTAACTTTGTCCATCCAAAACGAACTTTGTACTTTGCTATGAAGTTCCACCAGGAATGAGTTTTCATGCAAAAACTGTCTATTTGAACTAAATTGATCCATCCAAAACGAACTTTGTACTTTGCTATGAAGTTCCACCAGGAATGAGTTTTCATGCAAAAACTGTCTATTTCAACTAACTTTGTCCATTAAAACGAACTTTGTACTTTGCTATGAAGTTCCACCAGGAATGAGTTTTCATACAAAAACTGTCTATTTCAACTTAATTCGTCCATCCGATTCGAACTTTGTACTTTGCTATGAAGTTCCACCAGGAATGAGTTTTCATGCAAAAACTGTCTATTTCAACTAACTTTGTCCATCCAAAACGAACTTTGTACTTTGCTATGAAGTTCCACCAGGAATGAGTTTTCATGCAAAAACTGTCTATTTCAACTAACTTTGTCCATCCAAAACGAACTTTGTACTTTGCTATGAAGTTCCACCAGGAATGAGTTTTCATGCAAAAACTGTCTATTTCAACTAACTTTGTCCATCCAAAACGAACTTTGTACTTTGCTATGAAGTTCCACCAGGAATGAGTTTTCATGCAAAAACTGTCTATTTCAACTAACTTTGTCCATCCAAAACGAACTTTGTTCTTTGCTATGAAGTTCCACTAGGAATGAGTTTTTATGCAAAAACTGTCTATCTCAACTAACTTTGTCCATCCAAAACGAACTTTGTACTTTGCTATGAAGTTCCACAAGGAATGAGTTTTCATGCAAAAACTGTCTATTTCAACTAACTTTGTCCATCCAAAACGAACTTTGTACTTTGCTATGAAGTTCTACAAGGAATGAGTTTTTATGCAAAAACTGTCTATCTCAACTAACTTTGTCCATCCAAAACGAACTTTGTACTTTGCTATGAAGTTCCACACGGAATGAGTTTTCATGCAAAAACTGTCTATTTCAACTAACTTTGTCCATCCAAAACGAACTTTGTTCTTTGCTATGAAGTTCCACCAGGAATGAGTTTTCATGCAAAAACTGTCTATTTCAACTTAATTCGTCCATCCGATTCGAACTTTGTACTTTGCTATGAAGTTCCACAAGGAATGAGTTTTCATGCAAAAACTGTCTATTTCAACTAACTTTGTCCATCCAAAACGAACTTTGTTCTTTGCTATGAAGTTCCACCAGGAATGAGTTTTCATGCAAAAACTGTCTATTTCAACTAAATTGATCCATCCAAAACGAACTTTGTACTTTGCTATGAAGTTCCACCAGGAATGAGTTTTCATGCAAAAACTGTCTATTTCAACTAACTTTGTCCATCCAAAACGAACTTTGTACTTTGCTATGAAGTTCCACCAGGAATGAGTTTTTATGCAAAAACTGTCTATTTCAACTAACTTTGTCCATCCAAAACGAACTTTGTACTTTGCAATGAAGTTCCACCAGGAATGAGTTTTTATGCAAAAACTGTCTATCTCAACTAACTTTGTCCATCCAAAACGAACTTTGTACTTTGCAATGAAGTTCCACCAGGAATGAGTTTTTATGCAAAAACTGTCTATCTCAACTAACTTTGTCCATCCAAAACGAACTTTGTACTTTGCTATGAAGTTCCACCAGGAATGAGTTTTCATGCAAAAACTGTCTATTTCAACTTAATTCGTCCATCCGATTCGAACTTTGTACTTTGCTATGAAGTTCCACCAGGAATGAGTTTTCATACAAAAACTGTCTATTTCAACTAACTTTGTCCATCCAAAACGAACTTTGTACTTTGCTATGAAGTTCCACCAGGAATGAGTTTTCATGCAAAAACTGTCTATTTCAACTAACTTTGTCCATCCAAAACGAACTTTGTACTTTGCTATGAAGTTCCACCAGGAATGAGTTTTCATGCAAAAACTGTCTATTTCAACTAACTTTGTCCATCCGATACGAACTTTGTACTTTGCTATGAAGTTCCACCAGGAATGAGTTTTCATGCAAAAACTGTCTATTTCAACTAAATTGATCCATCCAAAACGAACTTTGTACTTTGCAATGAAGTTCCACCAGGAATGAGTTTTTATGCAAAAACTGTCTATCTCAACTAACTTTGTCCATCCAAAACGAACTTTGTACTTTGCTATGAAGTTCCACAAGGAATGAGTTTTCATGCAAAAACTGTCTATTTCAACTAACTTTGTCCATCCAAAACGAACTTTGTACTTTGCTATGAAGTTCCACCAGGAATGAGTTTTCATGCAAAAACTGTCTATTTCAACTTAATTCGTCCATCCAAAACGAACTTTGTACTTTGCTATGAAGTTCCACCAGGAATGAGTTTTTATGCAAAAACTGTCTATCTCAACTAACTTTGTCCATCCAAAACGAACTTTGTACTTTGCTATGAAGTTCCACCAGGAATGAATTTTCATGCAAAAACTGTCTATTTCAACTAACTTTGTCCATCCAAAACGAACTTTGTACTTTGCTATGAAGTTCCACAAGGAATGAGTTTTCATGCAAAAACTGTCTATTTCAACTTAATTCGTCCATCCAAAACGAACTTTGTACTTTGCTATGAAGTTCCACAAGGAATGAGTTTTCATGCAAAAACTGTCTATTTCAACTAACTTTGTCCATCCAAAACGAACTTTGTACTTTGCTATGAAGTTCCACCAGGAATGAGTTTTCATGCAAAAACTGTCTATTTCAACTTAATTCGTCCATCCAAAACGAACTTTGTACTTTGCTATGAAGTTCCACCAGGAATGAGTTTTTATGCAAAAACTGTCTATCTCAACTAACTTTGTCCATCCAAAACGAACTTTGTACTTTGCTATGAAGTTCCACCAGGAATGAATTTTCATGCAAAAACTGTCTATTTCAACTAACTTTGTCCATCCAAAACGAACTTTGTACTTTGCAATGAAGTTCCACCAGGAATGAGTTTTTATGCAAAAACTGTCTATCTCAACTAACTTTGTCCATCCAAAACGAACTTTGTACTTTGCTATGAAGTTCCACAAGGAATGAGTTTTCATGCAAAAACTGTCTATTTCAACTTAATTCGTCCATCCAAAACGAACTTTGTACTTTGCTATGAAGTTCCACAAGGAATGAGTTTTCATGCAAAAACTGTCTATTTCAACTAACTTTGTCCATCCAAAACGAACTTTGTACTTTGCTATGAAGTTCCACCAGGAATGAGTTTTCATGCAAAAACTGTCTATTTCAACTTAATTCGTCCATCCAAAACGAACTTTGTACTTTGCTATGAAGTTCCACCAGGAATGAGTTTTTATGCAAAAACTGTCTATTTCAACTAACTTTGTCCATCCAAAACGAACTTTGTACTTTGCTATGAAGTTCCACCAGGAATGAATTTTCATGCAAAAACTGTCTATTTCAACTAACTTTGTCCATCCAAAACGAACTTTGTACTTTGCTATGAAGTTCCACCAGGAATGAGTTTTCATGCAAAAACTGTCTATTTCAACTTAATTCGTCCATCCGATTCGAACTTTGTACTTTGCTATGAAGTTCCACCAGGAATGAGTTTTCATGCAAAAACTGTCTATTTCAACTAACTTTGTCCATCTGATTCGAACTTTGTACTTTGCTATGAAGTTCCACCAGGAATGAGTTTTCATGCAAAAACTGTCTATTTCAACTAACTTTGTCCATCCAAAACGAACTTTGTACTTTGCTATGAAGTTCCACCAGGAATGAGTTTTCATGAAAAAACTGTCTATTTCAACTAACTTTGTCCATCCAAAACGAACTTTGTACTTTGCAATGAAGTTCCACCAGGAATGAGTTTTTATGCAAAAACTGTCTATCTCAACTAACTTTGTCCATCCAAAACGTGTTAGAGTATACAACCCCTGTAGTCTTGTGTCACTTTGACACAACGTTAATTGGGAACTGATATCTTTTGTAAAGATAGGTTGGCAATCCTATCTGCGTTTTTGTTACATGTACTCTCTTTCCGGTTCGCTTTATAATAAACCAGATACACTTTTCACTAAGCAAAACCATCATCGTTTATTAGGTTATGGGCCCAGATACGTTGGCGATCAAAGGGCAGTGAAAATTAGTGAATATTGTTTCTTGTATCGATCACTCATCGCTTATTATCGTGATGGAGCTTCTTACTGAGAAAAACGATCGTCATTTTCTCCCGTTGTTCGATGGCTCAAACTATACCGCATGGAAGTATAGGATGACAATTCTCCTGGAGGAGCATGAGCTCTTGGAGTGTGTTAACACTGATGCGGATGGATTGGAGGCGCTGAAGGACGAGACAGGAGATAGTGAGACGATAGCGAAGGTGAAGAAGCTGAACCGTGAAGCACGTGCCAAAAAGGATCGGCGTTGCAAGTCGCTATTGATATCACGGATACACGATTCGCAGCTCGAATATGTGCAGGATAAAAACACACCGAAGGACGTGTGGGACGCCTTGAAACGTGTTTTTGAGAGGCACAGTATTGCAAGCAGAATGCACCTGAAGCGGCAGTTAGTGTTTCTACGTTTCAATAGTGGGACGCTACAGGAACATTTCTTGAAACTTGACCGTTTAGTGCGGGACTATAGAGCTACCGGTGCCACGTTGGATGAACTCGACGTAGTATGCTACTTGATGATTTCAGTCGAATCCTCATATTCGACCGTAGTAACAACCATCGAATCGCTACCATCGGAAATTCTAAATCTGGAATTCGTTAAGTGTAGGTTGCTGGATGAGGAAACGAAAAGGAAATGTGTGGACCTGTCCTTGCCGAAAAGTGAAGCGGCATTTTCCAGTGAAAAGCAACCTCGAAAACCAAATCAGAAAAATAAGGTTAAGTGTTTTGGCTGCAAAATGGAGGGACATAAGCTGAATGAGTGCCCTAGCAAAAGAAAAAGTGTCACTAACACATCGAAGGCTCATATGAGCAAAGCAAGCGTAAGCTTTGTCGGTGTGAAAGCGGAATCATTTAACAGTATGGAATGGTTCATTGATTCTGGTTGCTCGGAACATTTAGTAAACGATAAAACATTTTTCCTAAATTTGACACGTTTAAAGCATCCCATAGATATTGCCATCGCCAAAGATGATGTAACGATTAGAGCAGAATTTTCCGGAACAGTCAACGTTGTGAGCAATGTGTACGGGAAGAAAATTAACTGTTTTGTAAATAATGTTCTATACGTGCCAGATTTGCGATGCAACTTGTTCTCGGTCATGCGAGTGGATGAAGCCGGAATGACAGTGGTATACAAAAATGGGACCGTTGAAATTCATCGTGGCGATGAAATCGTAGCATGTGGAACACGTATCGGAAAATTATACCAGCTGGATTTTTGTTACCAACGGCGAAATGAAAACTCAATGTTAACGACAGGTAGAGTGCCCAAAGATTTGGAGATATGGCATAAGAGACTTGGTCATCTGAATACGCGCAGTATTGAAAAATTGGTTCGGAACAACATGGTTACTGGGATTAATATCAGTCATTCGGACAAAGATAGTATTGTTTGTGAGTCTTGTTTGGTGGGAAAACAAACTCGAAACCCATATCCATCGCGTAAAGAGAAAAGGTCGTCGCGAGTGTTAGAACTAATACATTCGGATGTATGTGGTCCGGTAACTCCTGTTGGTATGAGTGGTGCTAGGTACTTCGTCACTTTCATCGATGATTGGAGTCATTTTTGCATGGTGTTTCTGATGAACAGTAAGGATGAGGTATACAACTATTTTCGTGACTATGAAGCTGCAGTCACTGCAAAATTTGGTAAGCGGATCAGCCGTTTGCGATGTGACAATGGCGGTGAATATCGCAGTAAGCAGTTCGACGTCTTCCTAAAGCAGAAAGGCATCATGGCAGAATGGACGACTCCACATACACCTCAACAGAACGGGGTAAGTGAAAGGATGAACCGCACCTTAACTGATAAAGCTCGTACCATGTTGCAGGATTCTGGAATCGACAAGCGGTTTTGGGGGCAAGCCGTCCAGACGGCAGCGTTTCTTCTCAACCGCAGCCCCACGAGTGCTATCGATAGCAACGAGACTCCGTACGAACGATGGGAAGGCAAGAAACCCAACGTAGCGAAGCTGAGAACATTTGGATGTCAAGTATACACACATATTCCAAAGGAGCAACGTATGAAGTTGGATGCGAAAGCTTGGAAAGGAATATTTGTTGGCTACACCGCGAATGGATATCTTGTTTGGAATCCGCAAAAATGTAAAATAGTTCATGCACGTGATGTAATATTCTTGGAAGACTCTCAAATCACTACCACAACAGTGAAAAAGATATGGGCTGATGATTTCTTCTCAACGAAAGTAATTGACGACGGTTCAGCACAAGGATCAGTTGAGAATGAATTGGGCAATGAATCAGAGGTAGTTGACGATAGTTCATCACGAGGCTCAACTAAGAGAGAACTGCAAATTAAAACGGGGGACTCCGAACAAGGCAACGAATCAGAAGGAGAATATGATATGGCTCCTAACTCTGATGCTGAAGTTGAAGCAGTTTCTGAAGGTGAATCTTCAAAACGGAAGCGAAATCCTCCCATCTGGCATAAAGACTATGACATGCAGTATGCAACATACGCGTTGAGTGCTACTAACTATGTGGAAAATCTGCCGAATTCATTAGCTGAGGCTCGTAAACGCGAAGACTGGTCCAAATGGAAGATCGCTGTGGATGAAGAAATCCAATCTCTGAAGAAGAATGAAACCTGGGAGTTGGTGAAACTACCCGAAGGTCGGAAACCTATTACATGCAAATGGGTGTTTGCTATAAAAAGAGGTATTGATGGCAAGCCTTGTCGTTACAAAGCCCGTTTAGTGGCTAGAGGTTTTAGCCAAAAGTATGGTTTCGATTATAATGAAACTTATTCACCGGTTGCTAGACTAGACACACTTCGCATGGTTTTGGCGATTGCAAACGAAAAGAAAATGGTGATACATCAAATGGATGTTCGTACAGCTTTCTTGAATGGTAGAATTCAAGAAGAACTTTATATGATGCAACCTGAGGGGTTCCAGAAGGATGGAGATCTAGTGTGTCGATTACGAAAATCTCTATATGGTTTAAAGCAGGCTTCTAAAGCATGGAACGATCGTTTCGATACTTTCATCCGTGGGCGTTTAGGTTTCAGACGAAGCCTAAATGATCAGTGTCTTTATACGCAGACAACGAAGAACGATATCGTTATCATCGTTTTGTACGTAGATGACCTCGTGATTGCTGGTTCAACGTTGGAAGTTGTACTAGACTTGAAGAAATGTCTGGCGAATGAGTTCGAAATGAGTGATATTGGTGAAATCAAATGTTTCCTCGGAATGAATGTCAGCTACAACAGAGAAGAAGGCGTGATGCAGATTCATCAGCAGCATTATCTTCAAGATGTCTTGCACCGGTTCAAAATGGAGACATGCAAGCCCTGTTCCACACCAATTGAGAATCGGCTGAAACTGTCTAAAGGCAAAGAAGAAAACCGTACTACGCAACCTTATCGTGAGTTGATAGGTTGTCTGATGTATGCAGCTCAGACAACAAGGCCTGATTTGGCTGCTGCAGTGAACTTCTACAGCCAATTTCAGAGTTGTCCGACGGATGAGCATTGGTCACATTTGAAGAGAATTCTACGCTATGTACAAGGATCATTAAATGTGGGTCTTATATATCGCCGAGGTGGAGGAAAAACTCTGGAGGTATATTCGGATGCAGACTGGGCTAATGACCCCAACGATAGACGGTCAGTGAGCGGAAGCGTTTTCAAAACGTTTGGATCAACTGTGGCGTGGATCACTAGGAAACAGCAAACTGTAGCACTGTCTTCGACGGAAGCTGAACTAGCTGCTTTGTGTGTTGCTGTTCGTCACGGATTGTGGATGTCGCGTTTGTTTCGCGATTTTGGATGTAAGGTGGATTTTCCTGTGACTTATTTTGAAGATAATCAATCAACGATTAGCATCGTCGAAGACTCCAGAGGGTTCGGAAGATTGAAGCACATTGACGTGAAATTATTCTTCCTGAAAGATTTAGTGAAGGAAAAGCAAATCATCCTTAAATATATTCCAACGACGAACCAACAGGCAGACATGATGACTAAGGGTCTACCGATCGCAGCATTTAAAAGAAATTGTCTAGCCATTGGATTAGCAAGTTGCAGCGGTTGAGCGGGGGTGTTAGAGTATACAACCCCTGTAGTCTTGTGTCACTTTGACACAACGTTAATTGGGAACTGATATCTTTTGTAAAGATAGGTTGGCAATCCTATCTGCGTTTTTGTTACATGTACTCTCTTTCCGGTTCGCTTTATAATAAACCAGATACACTTTTCACTAAGCAAAACCATCATCGTTTATTAAAACGAACTTTGTACTTTGCTATGAAGTTCCACAAGGAATGAGTTTTCATGCAAAAACTGTCTATTTCAACTAACTTTGTCCATCCAAAACGAACTTTGTACTTTGCTATGAAGTTCCACCAGGAATGAGTTTTCATGCAAAAACTGTCTATTTCAACTTAATTCGTCCATCCGATTCGAACTTTGTACTTTGCTATGAAGTTCCACCAGGAATGAGTTTTCATGCAAAAACTGTCTATTTCAACTAACTTTGTCCATCCAAAACGAACTTTGTACTTTGCTATGAAGTTCCACCAGGAATGAGTTTTCATGCAAAAACTGTCTATTTCAACTAACTTTGTCCATCCAAAACGAACTTTGTACTTTGCTATGAAGTTCCACCAGGAATGAGTTTTTATGCAAAAACTGTCTATCTCAACTAACTTTGTCCATCCAAAACGAACTTTGTACTTTGCTATGAAGTTCCACAAGGAATGAGTTTTCATGCAAAAACTGTCTATTTCAACTTAATTCGTCCATCCAAAACGAACTTTGTACTTTGCTATGAAGTTCCACCAGGAATGAGTTTTCATGCAAAAACTGTCTATTTCAACTAACTTTGTCCATCCAAAACGAACTTTGTACTTTGCTATGAAGTTCCACAAGGAATGAGTTTTCATGCAAAAACTGTCTATTTCAACTAACTTTGTCCATCCAAAACGAACTTTGTACTTTGCTATGAAGTTCCACCAGGAATGAGTTTTCATGCAAAAACTGTCTATTTCAACTTAATTCGTCCATCCGATTCGAACTTTGTACTTTGCTATGAAGTTCCACCAGGAATGAGTTTTCATGCAAAAACTGTCTATTTCAACTAACTTTGTCCATCCAAAACGAACTTTGTACTTTGCTATGAAGTTCCACCAGGAATGAGTTTTCATGCAAAAACTGTCTATTTCAACTAACTTTGTCCATCCAAAACGAACTTTGTACTTTGCTATGAAGTTCCACCAGGAATGAGTTTTCATGCAAAAACTGTCTATTTCAACTAAATTGATCCATCCAAAACGAACTTTGTACTTTGCTATGAAGTTCCACCAGGAATGAGTTTTCATGCAAAAACTGTCTATTTCAACTAACTTTGTCCATCCAAAACGAACTTTGTACTTTGCAATGAAGTTCCACCAGGAATGAGTTTTTATGCAAAAACTGTCTATTTCAACTTAATTCGTCCATCCGATTCGAACTTTGTACTTTGCTATGAAGTTCCACCAGGAATGAGTTTTCATGCAAAAACTGTCTATTTCAACTAACTTTGTCCATCCAAAACGAACTTTGTACTTTGCTATGAAGTTCCACCAGGAATGAGTTTTCATGCAAAAACTGTCTATTTCAACTAACTTTGTCCATCCAAAACGAACTTTGTACTTTGCTATGAAGTTCCACCAGGAATGAGTTTTCATGCAAAAACTGTCTATTTCAACTAAATTGATCCATCCAAAACGAACTTTGTACTTTGCTATGAAGTTCCACCAGGAATGAGTTTTCATGCAAAAACTGTCTATTTCAACTAACTTTGTCCATCCAAAACGAACTTTGTACTTTGCTATGAAGTTCCACCAGGAATGAGTTTTCATGCAAAAACTGTCTATTTCAACTAAATTGATCCATCCAAAACGAACTTTGTACTTTGCAATGAAGTTCCACCAGGAATGAGTTTTCATGCAAAAACTGTCTATTTCAACTAACTTTGTCCATCCAAAACGAACTTTGTACTTTGCTATGAAGTTCCACCAGGAATGAGTTTTCATGCAAAAACTGTCTATTTCAACTAACTTTGTCCATCCAAAACGAACTTTGTACTTTGCTATGAAGTTCCACCAGGAATGAGTTTTCATGCAAAAACTGTCTATTTCAACTAAATTGATCCATCCAAAACGAACTTTGTACTTTGCTATGAAGTTCCACCAGGAATGAGTTTTCATGCAAAAACTGTCTATTTCAACTAACTTTGTCCATCCAAAACGAACTTTGTACTTTGCTATGAAGTTCCACCAGGAATGAGTTTTCATGCAAAAACTGTCTATTTCAACTAACTTTGTCCATCCAAAACGAACTTTGTACTTTGCAATGAAGTTCCACCAGGAATGAGTTTTCATGCAAAAACTGTCTATTTCAACTTAATTCGTCCATCCGATTCGAACTTTGTACTTTGCTATGAAGTTCCACCAGGATTGAGTTTTCATGCAAAAACTGTCTATTTCAACTAACTTTGTCCATCCAAAACGAACTTTGTACTTTGCTATGAAGTTCCACCAGGAATGAGTTTTCATGCAAAAACTGTCTATTTCAACTAACTTTGTCCATCCAAAACGAACTTTGTACTTTGCAATGAAGTTCCACCAGGAATGAGTTTTTATGCAAAAACTGTCTATTTCAACTAAATTGATCCATCCAAAACGAACTTTGTACTTTGCTATGAAGTTCCACCAGGAATGAGTTTTCATGCAAAAACTGTCTATTTCAACTAACTTTGTCCATCCAAAACGAACTTTGTACTTTGCAATGAAGTTCCACCAGGAATGAGTTTTTATGCAAAAACTGTCTATCTCAACTAACTTTGTCCATCCAAAACGAACTTTGTACTTTGCTATGAAGTTCCACAAGGAATGAGTTTTCATGCAAAAACTGTCTATTTCAACTAACTTTGTCCATCCAAAACGAACTTTGTTCTTTGCTATGAAGTTCCACCAGGAATGAGTTTTCATGCAAAAACTGTCTATTTCAACTTAATTCGTCCATCCGATTCGAACTTTGTACTTTGCTATGAAGTTCCACAAGGAATGAGTTTTCATGCAAAAACTGTCTATTTCAACTAACTTTGTCCATCCAAAACGAACTTTGTTCTTTGCTATGAAGTTCCACCAGGAATGAGTTTTCATGCAAAAACTGTCTATTTCAACTAAATTGATCCATCCAAAACGAACTTTGTACTTTGCTATGAAGTTCCACCAGGAATGAGTTTTCATGCAAAAACTGTCTATTTCATTTAACTTTGTCCATCCAAAACGAACTTTGTACTTTGCTATGAAGTTCCACCAGGAATGAGTTTTCATGCAAAAACTGTCTATTTCAACTAAATTGATCCATCCAAAACGAACTTTGTTCTTTGCTATGAAGTTCCACCAGGAATGAGTTTTTATGCAAAAACTGTCTATCTCAACTAACTTTGTCCATCCAAAACAAACTTTGTTCTTTGCTATGAAGTTCCACCAGGAATGAGTTTTCATGCAAAAACTGTCTATTTCAACTTAATTCGTCCATCCAAAACGAACTTTGTACTTTGCTATGAAGTTCCACCAGGAATGAGTTTTTATGCAAAAACTGTCTATCTCAACTAACTTTGTCCATCCAAAACGAACTTTGTTCTTTGCTATGAAGTTCCACCAGGAATGAGTTTTCATGCAAAAACTGTCTATTTCAACTAAATTGATCCATCCAAAACGAACTTTGTACTTTGCTATGAAGTTCCACCAGGAATGAGTTTTCATGCAAAAACTGTCTATTTCATTTAACTTTGTCCATCCAAAACGAACTTTGTACTTTGCTATGAAGTTCCACCAGGAATGAGTTTTTATGCAAAAACTGTCTATCTCAACTAACTTTGTCCATCCAAAACGAACTTTGTACTTTGCTATGAAGTTCCACCAGGAATGAGTTTTCATGCAAAAACTGTCTATTTCAACTAACTTTGTCCATCCAAAACGAACTTTGTACTTTGCTATGAAGTTCCACCAGGAATGAGTTTTTATGCAAAAACTGTCTATCTCAACTAACTTTGTCCATCCAAAACGAACTTTGTTCTTTGCTATGAAGTTCCACCAGGAATGAGTTTTCATGCAAAAACTGTCTATTTCAACTTAATTCGTCCATCCAAAACGAACTTTGTACTTTGCTATGAAGTTCCACCAGGAATGAGTTTTTATGCAAAAACTGTCTATCTCAACTAACTTTGTCCATCCAAAACGAACTTTGTTCTTTGCTATGAAGTTCCACCAGGAATGAGTTTTCATGCAAAAACTGTCTATTTCAACTTAATTCGTCCATCCAAAACGAACTTTGTACTTTGCTATGAAGTTCCACCAGGAATGAGTTTTTATGCAAAAACTGTCTATCTCAACTAACTTTGTCCATCCAAAACGAACTTTGTACTTTGCTATGAAGTTCCACCAGGAATGAGTTTTTATGCAAAAACTGTCTATCTCAACTAACTTTGTCCATCCAAAACGAACTTTGTTCTTTGCTATGAAGTTCCACCAGGAATGAGTTTTCATGCAAAAACTGTCTATTTCAACTAAATTGATCCATCCAAAACGAACTTTGTACTTTGCTATAAAGTTCCGCCAGGAATGAGTTTTCATGCAAAAACTGTCTATTTCAACTAAATTCATCCATCCAAAACGAACTTTGTACTTTGCTATGAAGTTCCACCAGGAATGAGTTTTCATGCAAAAACTGTCTATTTCAACTAACTTTGTCCATCCAAAACGAACTTTGTACTTTGCTATGAAGTTCCACAAGGAATGAGTTTTTATGCAAAAACTGTCTATTTCAACTAACTTTGTCCATGCAAAACGAACTTTGTACTTTGCTATGAAGTTCCACCAGGAATGAGTTTTCATGCAAAAACTGTCTATTTCAACTTAATTCGTCCATCCGATTCGAACTTTGTACTTTGCTATGAAGTTCCACCAGGAATGAGTTTTCATACAAAAACTGTCTATTTCAACTAACTTTGTCCATCCAAAACGAACTTTGTACTTTGCTATGAAGTTCCACCAGGAATGAGTTTTCATGCAAAAACTGTCTATTTCAACTAACTTTGTCCATCCAAAACGAACTTTGTACTTTGCTATGAAGTTCCACCAGGAATGAGTTTTTATGCAAAAACTGTCTATCTCAACTAACTTTGTCCATCCAAAACGAACTTTGTTCTTTGCTATGAAGTTCCACCAGGAATGAGTTTTCATGCAAAAACTGTCTATTTCAACTTAATTCGTCCATCCAAAACGAACTTTGTACTTTGCTATGAAGTTCCACCAGGAATGAGTTTTTATGCAAAAACTGTCTATCTCAACTAACTTTGTCCATCCAAAACGAACTTTGTTCTTTGCTATGAAGTTCCACCAGGAATGAGTTTTCATGCAAAAACTGTCTATTTCAACTTAATTCGTCCATCCAAAACGAACTTTGTACTTTGCTATGAAGTTCCACCAGGAATGAGTTTTCATGCAAAAACTGTCTATTTCAACTAACTTTGTCCATCCAAAACGAACTTTGTACTTTGCTATGAAGTTCCACCAGGAATGAGTTTTTATGCAAAAACTGTCTATCTCAACTAACTTTGTCCATCCAAAACGAACTTTGTTCTTTGCTATGAAGTTCCACCAGGAATGAGTTTTCATGCAAAAACTGTCTATTTCAACTTAATTCGTCCATCCAAAACGAACTTTGTACTTTGCTATGAAGTTCCACCAGGAATGAGTTTTTATGCAAAAACTGTCTATCTCAACTAACTTTGTCCATCCAAAACGAACTTTGTTCTTTGCTATGAAGTTCCACCAGGAATGAGTTTTCATGCAAAAACTGTCTATTTCAACTTAATTCGTCCATCCAAAACGAACTTTGTACTTTGCTATGAAGTTCCACCAGGAATGAGTTTTCATGCAAAAACTGTCTATTTCAACTAACTTTGTCCATCCAAAACGAACTTTGTTCTTTGCTATGAAGTTCCACCAGGAATGAGTTTTCATGCAAAAACTGTCTATTTCAACTAAATTGATCCATCCAAAACGAACTTTGTACTTTGCTATGAAGTTCCACCAGGAATGAGTTTTCATGCAAAAACTGTCTATTTCAACTAAATTCATCCATCCAAAACGAACTTTGTACTTTGCTATGAAGTTCCACCAGGAATGAGTTTTCATGCAAAAACTGTCTATTTCAACTAACTTTGTCCATCCAAAACGAACTTTGTACTTTGCTATGAAGTTCCACAAGGAATGAGTTTTTATGCAAAAACTGTCTATTTCAACTAACTTTGTCCATCCAAAACGAACTTTGTACTTTGCTATGAAGTTCCACCAGGAATGAGTTTTCATGCAAAAACTGTCTATTTCAACTTAATTCGTCCATCCGATTCGAACTTTGTACTTTGCTATGAAGTTCCACCAGGAATGAGTTTTCATACAAAAACTGTCTATTTCAACTAACTTTGTCCATCCAAAACGAACTTTGTACTTTGCTATGAAGTTCCACCAGGAATGAGTTTTCATGCAAAAACTGTCTATTTCAACTAACTTTGTCCATCCAAAACGAACTTTGTACTTTGCTATGAAGTTCCACCAGGAATGAGTTTTTATGCAAAAACTGTCTATCTCAACTAACTTTGTCCATCCAAAACGAACTTTGTTCTTTGCTATGAAGTTCCACCAGGAATGAGTTTTCATGCAAAAACTGTCTATTTCAACTTAATTCGTCCATCCAAAACGAACTTTGTACTTTGCTATGAAGTTCCACCAGGAATGAGTTTTCATGCAAAAACTGTCTATTTCAACTAACTTTGTCCATCCAAAACGAACTTTGTACTTTGCTATGAAGTTCCACCAGGAATGAGTTTTTATGCAAAAACTGTCTATCTCAACTAACTTTGTCCATCCAAAACGAACTTTGTTCTTTGCTATGAAGTTCCACCAGGAATGAGTTTTCATGCAAAAACTGTCTATTTCAACTAAATTGATCCATCCAAAACGAACTTTGTACTTTGCTATGAAGTTCCACCAGGAATGAGTTTTCATGCAAAAACTGTCTATTTCAACTAAATTCATCCATCCAAAACGAACTTTGTACTTTGCTATGAAGTTCCACCAGGAATGAGTTTTCATGCAAAAACTGTCTATTTCAACTAACTTTGTCCATCCAAAACGAACTTTGTACTTTGCTATGAAGTTCCACAAGGAATGAGTTTTTATGCAAAAACTGTCTATTTCAACTAACTTTGTCCATCCAAAACGAACTTTGTACTTTGCTATGAAGTTCCACCAGGAATGAGTTTTCATGCAAAAACTGTCTATTTCAACTAAATTGATCCATCCGAAACGAATTTTGTACTTTGCTATGAAGTTCCACCAGGAATGAGTTTTCATGCAAAAACTGTCTATTTCAACTAACTTTGTCCATCCAAAACGAACTTTGTACTTTGCTATGAAGTTCCACCAGGAATGAGTTTTCATGCAAAAACTGTCTATTTCAACTAAATTGATCCATCCGAAACGAATTTTGTACTTTGCTATGAAGTTCCACCAGGAATGAGTTTTCATGCAAAAACTGTCTATTTCAACTAATTTCGTCCATCCGATACGAACTTTGTACTTTGCTATGAAGTTCCACCAGGAATGAGTTTTCATGCAAAAACTGTCTATTTCAACTAACTTTGTCCATCCAAAACGAACTTTGTACTTTGCTATGAAGTTCCACCAGGAATGAGTTTTCATGCAAAAACTGTCTATTTCAACTAACTTTGTCCATCCAAAACGAACTTTGTACTTTGCTATGAAGTTCCACCAGGAATGAGTTTTTATGCAAAAACTGTCTATTTCAACTAACTTTGTCCATCCAAAACGAACTTTGTACTTTGCTATGAAGTTCCACCAGGAATGAGTTTTCATGCAAAAACTGTCTATTTCAACTTAATTCGTCCATCCAAAACGAACTTTGTACTTTGCTATGAAGTTCCACCAGGAATGAGTTTTCATGCAAAAACTGTCTATTTCAACTAACTTTGTCCATCCAAAACGAACTTTGTACTTTGCAATGAAGTTCCACCAGGAATGAGTTTTTATGCAAAAACTGTCTATTTCAACTAAATTGATCCATCCAAAACGAACTTTGTACTTTGCAATGAAGTTCCACCAGGAATGAGTTTTCATGCAAAAACTGTCTATTTCAACTAACTTTGTCCATCCAAAACGAACTTTGTACTTTGCTATGAAGTTCCACCAGGAATGAGTTTTCATGCAAAAACTGTCTATTTCAACTAACTTTGTCCATCCAAAACGAACTTTGTACTTTGCTATGAAGTTCCACCAGGAATGAGTTTTCATGCAAAAACTGTCTATTTCAACTAAATTGATCCATCCAAAACGAACTTTGTACTTTGCTATGAAGTTCCACCAGGAATGAGTTTTCATGCAAAAACTGTCTATTTCAACTAACTTTGTCCATCCAAAACGAACTTTGTACTTTGCTATGAAGTTCCACCAGGAATGAGTTTTCATGCAAAAACTGTCTATTTCAACTAACTTTGTCCATCCAAAACGAACTTTGTACTTTGCAATGAAGTTCCACCAGGAATGAGTTTTCATGCAAAAACTGTCTATTTCAACTTAATTCGTCCATCCGATTCGAACTTTGTACTTTGCTATGAAGTTCCACCAGGATTGAGTTTTCATGCAAAAACTGTCTATTTCAACTAACTTTGTCCATCCAAAACGAACTTTGTACTTTGCTATGAAGTTCCACCAGGAATGAGTTTTCATGCAAAAACTGTCTATTTCAACTAACTTTGTCCATCCAAAACGAACTTTGTACTTTGCAATGAAGTTCCACCAGGAATGAGTTTTTATGCAAAAACTGTCTATTTCAACTAAATTGATCCATCCAAAACGAACTTTGTACTTTGCTATGAAGTTCCACCAGGAATGAGTTTTCATGCAAAAACTGTCTATTTCAACTAACTTTGTCCATCCAAAACGAACTTTGTACTTTGCAATGAAGTTCCACCAGGAATGAGTTTTTATGCAAAAACTGTCTATCTCAACTAACTTTGTCCATCCAAAACGAACTTTGTACTTTGCTATGAAGTTCCACAAGGAATGAGTTTTCATGCAAAAACTGTCTATTTCAACTAACTTTGTCCATCCAAAACGAACTTTGTTCTTTGCTATGAAGTTCCACCAGGAATGAGTTTTCATGCAAAAACTGTCTATTTCAACTTAATTCGTCCATCCGATTCGAACTTTGTACTTTGCTATGAAGTTCCACAAGGAATGAGTTTTCATGCAAAAACTGTCTATTTCAACTAACTTTGTCCATCCAAAACGAACTTTGTTCTTTGCTATGAAGTTCCACCAGGAATGAGTTTTCATGCAAAAACTGTCTATTTCAACTAAATTGATCCATCCAAAACGAACTTTGTACTTTGCTATGAAGTTCCACCAGGAATGAGTTTTCATGCAAAAACTGTCTATTTCATTTAACTTTGTCCATCCAAAACGAACTTTGTACTTTGCTATGAAGTTCCACCAGGAATGAGTTTTCATGCAAAAACTGTCTATTTCAACTAAATTGATCCATCCAAAACGAACTTTGTTCTTTGCTATGAAGTTCCACCAGGAATGAGTTTTTATGCAAAAACTGTCTATCTCAACTAACTTTGTCCATCCAAAACAAACTTTGTTCTTTGCTATGAAGTTCCACCAGGAATGAGTTTTCATGCAAAAACTGTCTATTTCAACTTAATTCGTCCATCCAAAACGAACTTTGTACTTTGCTATGAAGTTCCACCAGGAATGAGTTTTTATGCAAAAACTGTCTATCTCAACTAACTTTGTCCATCCAAAACGAACTTTGTTCTTTGCTATGAAGTTCCACCAGGAATGAGTTTTTATGCAAAAACTGTCTATTTCAACTAACTTTGTCCATCCAAAACGAACTTTGTACTTTGCTATGAAGTTCCACCAGGAATGAGTTTTTATGCAAAAACTGTCTATCTCAACTAACTTTGTCCATCCAAAACGAACTTTGTTCTTTGCTATGAAGTTCCACCAGGAATGAGTTTTCATGCAAAAACTGTCTATTTCAACTTAATTCGTCCATCCAAAACGAACTTTGTACTTTGCTATGAAGTTCCACCAGGAATGAGTTTTTATGCAAAAACTGTCTATCTCAACTAACTTTGTCCATCCAAAACGAACTTTGTTCTTTGCTATGAAGTTCCACCAGGAATGAGTTTTCATGCAAAAACTGTCTATTTCAACTTAATTCGTCCATCCAAAACGAACTTTGTACTTTGCTATGAAGTTCCACCAGGAATGAGTTTTTATGCAAAAACTGTCTATCTCAACTAACTTTGTCCATCCAAAACGAACTTTGTACTTTGCTATGAAGTTCCACCAGGAATGAGTTTTTATGCAAAAACTGTCTATCTCAACTAACTTTGTCCATCCAAAACGAACTTTGTTCTTTGCTATGAAGTTCCACCAGGAATGAGTTTTCATGCAAAAACTGTCTATTTCAACTAAATTGATCCATCCAAAACGAACTTTGTACTTTGCTATAAAGTTCCACCAGGAATGAGTTTTCATGCAAAAACTGTCTATTTCAACTAAATTCATCCATCCAAAACGAACTTTGTACTTTGCTATGAAGTTCCACCAGGAATGAGTTTTCATGCAAAAACTGTCTATTTCAACTAACTTTGTCCATCCAAAACGAACTTTGTACTTTGCTATGAAGTTCCACAAGGAATGAGTTTTTATGCAAAAACTGTCTATTTCAACTAACTTTGTCCATGCAAAACGAACTTTGTACTTTGCTATGAAGTTCCACCAGGAATGAGTTTTCATGCAAAAACTGTCTATTTCAACTTAATTCGTCCATCCGATTCGAACTTTGTACTTTGCTATGAAGTTCCACCAGGAATGAGTTTTCATACAAAAACTGTCTATTTCAACTAACTTTGTCCATCCAAAACGAACTTTGTACTTTGCTATGAAGTTCCACCAGGAATGAGTTTTCATGCAAAAACTGTCTATTTCAACTAACTTTGTCCATCCAAAACGAACTTTGTACTTTGCTATGAAGTTCCACCAGGAATGAGTTTTTATGCAAAAACTGTCTATCTCAACTAACTTTGTCCATCCAAAACGAACTTTGTTCTTTGCTATGAAGTTCCACCAGGAATGAGTTTTCATGCAAAAACTGTCTATTTCAACTTAATTCGTCCATCCAAAACGAACTTTGTACTTTGCTATGAAGTTCCACCAGGAATGAGTTTTTATGCAAAAACTGTCTATCTCAACTAACTTTGTCCATCCAAAACGAACTTTGTTCTTTGCTATGAAGTTCCACCAGGAATGAGTTTTCATGCAAAAACTGTCTATTTCAACTTAATTCGTCCATCCAAAACGAACTTTGTACTTTGCTATGAAGTTCCACCAGGAATGAGTTTTCATGCAAAAACTGTCTATTTCAACTAACTTTGTCCATCCAAAACGAACTTTGTACTTTGCTATGAAGTTCCACCAGGAATGAGTTTTTATGCAAAAACTGTCTATCTCAACTAACTTTGTCCATCCAAAACGAACTTTGTTCTTTGCTATGAAGTTCCACCAGGAATGAGTTTTCATGCAAAAACTGTCTATTTCAACTTAATTCGTCCATCCAAAACGAACTTTGTTCTTTGCTATGAAGTTCCACCAGGAATGAGTTTTCATGCAAAAACTGTCTATTTCAACTTAATTCGTCCATCCAAAACGAACTTTGTACTTTGCTATGAAGTTCCACCAGGAATGAGTTTTCATGCAAAAACTGTCTATTTCAACTAACTTTGTCCATCCAAAACGAACTTTGTTCTTTGCTATGAAGTTCCACCAGGAATGAGTTTTCATGCAAAAACTGTCTATTTCAACTAAATTGATCCATCCAAAACGAACTTTGTACTTTGCTATGAAGTTCCACCAGGAATGAGTTTTCATGCAAAAACTGTCTATTTCAACTAAATTCATCCATCCAAAACGAACTTTGTACTTTGCTATGAAGTTCCACCAGGAATGAGTTTTCATGCAAAAACTGTCTATTTCAACTAACTTTGTCCATCCAAAACGAACTTTGTACTTTGCTATGAAGTTCCACAAGGAATGAGTTTTTATGCAAAAACTGTCTATTTCAACTAACTTTGTCCATCCAAAACGAACTTTGTACTTTGCTATGAAGTTCCACCAGGAATGAGTTTTCATGCAAAAACTGTCTATTTCAACTTAATTCGTCCATCCGATTCGAACTTTGTACTTTGCTATGAAGTTCCACCAGGAATGAGTTTTCATACAAAAACTGTCTATTTCAACTAACTTTGTCCATCCAAAACGAACTTTGTACTTTGCTATGAAGTTCCACCAGGAATGAGTTTTCATGCAAAAACTGTCTATTTCAACTAACTTTGTCCATCCAAAACGAACTTTGTACTTTGCTATGAAGTTCCACCAGGAATGAGTTTTTATGCAAAAACTGTCTATCTCAACTAACTTTGTCCATCCAAAACGAACTTTGTTCTTTGCTATGAAGTTCCACCAGGAATGAGTTTTCATGCAAAAACTGTCTATTTCAACTTAATTCGTCCATCCAAAACGAACTTTGTACTTTGCTATGAAGTTCCACCAGGAATGAGTTTTCATGCAAAAACTGTCTATTTCAACTAACTTTGTCCATCCAAAACGAACTTTGTACTTTGCTATGAAGTTCCACCAGGAATGAGTTTTTATGCAAAAACTGTCTATCTCAACTAACTTTGTCCATCCAAAACGAACTTTGTTCTTTGCTATGAAGTTCCACCAGGAATGAGTTTTCATGCAAAAACTGTCTATTTCAACTAAATTGATCCATCCAAAACGAACTTTGTACTTTGCTATGAAGTTCCACCAGGAATGAGTTTTCATGCAAAAACTGTCTATTTCAACTAAATTCATCCATCCAAAACGAACTTTGTACTTTGCTATGAAGTTCCACCAGGAATGAGTTTTCATGCAAAAACTGTCTATTTCAACTAACTTTGTCCATCCAAAACGAACTTTGTACTTTGCTATGAAGTTCCACAAGGAATGAGTTTTTATGCAAAAACTGTCTATTTCAACTAACTTTGTCCATCCAAAACGAACTTTGTACTTTGCTATGAAGTTCCACCAGGAATGAGTTTTCATGCAAAAACTGTCTATTTCAACTAAATTGATCCATCCGAAACGAATTTTGTACTTTGCTATGAAGTTCCACCAGGAATGAGTTTTCATGCAAAAACTGTCTATTTCAACTAACTTTGTCCATCCAAAACGAACTTTGTACTTTGCTATGAAGTTCCACCAGGAATGAGTTTTCATGCAAAAACTGTCTATTTCAACTAAATTGATCCATCCGAAACGAATTTTGTACTTTGCTATGAAGTTCCACCAGGAATGAGTTTTCATGCAAAAACTGTCTATTTCAACTAATTTCGTCCATCCGATACGAACTTTGTACTTTGCTATGAAGTTCCACCAGGAATGAGTTTTCATGCAAAAACTGTCTATTTCAACTAACTTTGTCCATCCAAAACGAACTTTGTACTTTGCTATGAAGTTCCACCAGGAATGAGTTTTCATGCAAAAACTGTCTATTTCAACTAACTTTGTCCATCCAAAACGAACTTTGTACTTTGCTATGAAGTTCCACCAGGAATGAGTTTTTATGCAAAAACTGTCTATTTCAACTAACTTTGTCCATCCAAAACGAACTTTGTACTTTGCTATGAAGTTCCACCAGGAATGAGTTTTCATGCAAAAACTGTCTATTTCAACTAAATTGATCCATCCGAAACGAATTTTGTACTTTGCTATGAAGTTCCACCAGGAATGAGTTTTCATGCAAAAACTGTCTATTTCAACTAAATTCGTCCATCCGATACGAACTTTGTACTTTGCTATGAAGTTCTACCAGGAATGAGTTTTCATGCAAAAACTGTCTATTTCAACTAACTTTGTCCATCCAAAACGAACTTTGTACTTTGCTATGAAGTTCCACCAGGAATGAGTTTTCATGCAAAAACTGTCTATTTCAACTAACTTTGTCCATCCAAAACGAACTTTGTACTTTGCTATGAAGTTCCACCAGGAATGAGTTTTCATGCAAGAACTGTCTATTTCAACTAAATTGATCCATCCGAAACGAATTTTGTACTTTGCTATGAAGTTCTACCAGGAATGAGTTTTCATGCAAAAACTGTCTATTTCAACTAAATTGATCCATCCAAAACGAACTTTGTACTTTGCTATGAAGTTCCACCAGGAATGAGTTTTCATGCAAAAACTGTCTATTTCAACTAAATTGATCCATCCAAAACGAACTTTGTACTTTGCTATGAAGTTCCACCAGGAATGAGTTTTCATGCAAAAACTGTCTATTTCAACTAAATTCATCCATCCAAAACGAACTTTGTACTTTGCTATGAAGTTCCACCAGGAATGAGTTTTCATGCAAAAACTGTCTATTTCAACTAACTTTGTCCATCCAAAACGAACTTTGTACTTTGCTATGAAGTTCCACCAGGAATGAGTTTTCATGCAAAAACTGTCTATTTCAACTAACTTTGTCCATCCAAAACGAACTTTGTACTTTGCTATGAAGTTCCACCAGGAATGAGTTTTCATGCAAAAACTGTCTATTTCAACTAACTTTGTCCATCCAAAACGAACTTTGTACTTTGCTATGAAGTTCCACCAGGAATGAGTTTTTATGCAAAAACTGTCTATCTCAACTAACTTTGTCCATCCAAAACGAACTTTGTTCTTTGCTATGAAGTTCCACCAGGAATGAGTTTTCATGCAAAAACTGTCTATTTCAACTTAATTCGTCCATCCGATTCGAACTTTGTACTTTGCTATGAAGTTCCACCAGGAATGAGTTTTCATGCAAAAACTGTCTATTTCAACTAACTTTGTCCATCCAAAACGATCTTTGTACTTTGCTATGAAGTTCCACCAGGAATGAGTTTTCATGCAAAAACTGTCTATTTCAACTAACTTTGTCCATCCAAAACGAACTTTGTACTTTGCTATGAAGTTCCACCAGGAATGAGTTTTCATGCAAAAACTGTCTATTTCAACTAAATTGATCCATCCAAAACGAACTTTGTACTTTGCTATGAAGTTCCACCAGGAATGAGTTTTCATGCAAAAACTGTCTATTTCAACTAACTTTGTCCATCCAAAACGAACTTTGTACTTTGCTATGAAGTTCCACCAGGAATGAGTTTTTATGCAAAAACTGTCTATCTCAACTAACTTTGTCCATCCGATTCGAACTTTGTACTTTGCTATGAAGTTCCACCAGGAATGAGTTTTCATGCAAAAACTGTCTATTTCAACTAAATTGATCCATCCAAAACGAACTTTGTTCTTTGCTATGAAGTTCCACCAGGAATGAGTTTTCATGCAAAAACTGTCTATTTCAACTTAATTCGTCCATCCGATTCGAACTTTGTACTTTGCTATGAAGTTCCACCAGGAATGAGTTTTCATGCAAAAACTGTCTATTTCAACTTAATTCGTCCATCCAAAACGAACTTTGTACTTTGCTATGAAGTTCCACCAGGAATGAGTTTTCATGCAAAAACTGTCTATTTCAACTAACTTTGTCCATCCAAAACGAACTTTGTACTTTGCTATGAAGTTCCACCAGGAATGAGTTTTTATGCAAAAACTGTCTATCTCAACTAACTTTGTCCATCCAAAACGAACTTTGTTCTTTGCTGTGAAGTTTCACCAGGAATGAGTTTTCATGCAAAAACTGTCTATTTCAACTAAATTGATCCATCCAAAACGAACTTTGTACTTTGCTATGAAGTTCCACCAGGAATGAGTTTTCATGCAAAAACTGTCTATTTCAACTAACTTTGTCCATCCAAAACGAACTTTGTACTTTGCTATGAAGTTCCACAAGGAATGAGTTTTCATGCAAAAACTGTCTATTTCAACTAACTTTGTCCATCCAAAACGAACTTTGTTCTTTGCTATGAAGTTCCACCAGGAATGAGTTTTCATGCAAAAACTGTCTATTTCAACTAACTTTGTCCATCCAAAACGAACTTTGTACTTTGCTATGAAGTTCCACCAGGAATGAGTTTTCATGCAAAAACTGTCTATTTCAACTAAATTGATCCATCCAAAACGAACTTTGTACTTTGCTATGAAGTTCCACAAGGAATGAGTTTTCATGCAAAAACTGTCTATTTCAACTTAATTCGTCCATCCGATTCGAACTTTGTACTTTGCTATGAAGTTCCACCAGGAATGAGTTTTCATGCAAAAACTGTCTATTTCAACTAACTTTGTCCATCCAAAACGAACTTTGTTCTTTGCTATGAAGTTCCACCAGGAATGAGTTTTCATGCAAAAACTGTCTATTTCAACTAACTTTGTCCATCCAAAACGAACTTTGTACTTTGCTATGAAGTTCCACCAGGAATGAGTTTTCATGCAAAAACTGTCTATTTCAACTAACTTTGTCCATCCAAAACGAACTTTGTACTTTGCTATGAAGTTCCACCAGGAATGAGTTTTCATGCAAAAACTGTCTATTTCAACTAAATTGATCCATCCAAAACGAACTTTGTACTTTGCTATGAAGTTCCACCAGGAATGAGTTTTCATGCAAAAACTGTCTATTTCAACTTAATTCGTCCATCCAAAACGAACTTTGTACTTTGCTATGAAGTTCCACCAGGAATGAGTTTTCATACAAAAACTGTCTATTTCAACTAAATTGATCCATCCAAAACGAACTTTGTTCTTTGCTATGAAGTTCCACCAGGAATGAGTTTTCATACAAAAACTGTCTATTTCAACTAACTTTGTCCATCTAAAACGAACTTTGTACTTTGCTATGAAGTTCCACCAGGAATGAGTTTTCATGCAAAAACTGTCTATTTCAACTAAATTGATCCATCCAAAACGAACTTTGTACTTTGCTATGAAGTTCCACCAGGAATGAGTTTTTATGCAAAAACTGTCTATTTCAACTAACTTTGTCCATCCAAAACGAACTTTGTACTTTGCTATGAAGTTCCACCAGGAATGAGTTTTCATGCAAAAACTGTCTATTTCAACTAACTTTGTCCATCCAAAACGAACTTTGTACTTTGCTATGAAGTTCTACCAGGAATGAGTTTTCATGCAAAAACTGTCTATTTCAACTAAATTGATCCATCCAAAACGAACTTTGTACTTTGCTATGAAGTTCCACCAGGAATGAGTTTTCATGCAAAAATTATCTATTTCAACTAACTTTGTCCATCCAAAACGAACTTTGTACTTTGCTATGAAGTTCCACCAGGAATGAGTTTTCATGCAAAAATTATCTATTTCAACTAACTTTGTCCATCCAAAACGAACTTTGTACTTTGCTATGAAGTTCCACCAGGAATGAGTTTTCATGCAAAAACTGTCTATTTCAACTAAATTGATCCATCCAAAACGAACTTTGTACTTTGCTATGAAGTTCCACCAGGAATGAGTTTTCATGCAAAAATTATCTATTTCAACTAACTTTGTCCATCCAAAACGAACTTTGTTCTTTGCTATGAAGTTCCACCAGGAATGAGTTTTCATGCAAAAACTGTCTATTTCAACTAACTTTGTCCATCCAAAACGAACTTTGTACTTTGCTATGAAGTTCCACCAGGAATGAGTTTTCATGCAAAAACTGTCTATTTCAACTAACTTTGTCCATCCAAAACGAACTTTGTACTTTGCTATGAAGTTCCACCAGGAATGAGTTTTCATGCAAAAACTGTCTATTTCAACTAAATTGATCCATCCAAAACGAACTTTGTACTTTGCTATGAAGTTCCACCAGGAATGAGTTTTCATGCAAAAACTGTCTATTTCAACTTAATTCGTCCATCCAAAACGAACTTTGTACTTTGCTATGAAGTTCCACCAGGAATGAGTTTTCATGCAAAAACTGTCTATTTCAACTAAATTGATCCATCCAAAACGAACTTTGTTCTTTGCTATGAAGTTCCACCAGGAATGAGTTTTCATACAAAAACTGTCTATTTCAACTAACTTTGTCCATCTAAAACGAACTTTGTACTTTGCTATGAAGTTCCACCAGGAATGAGTTTTCATGCAAAAACTGTCTATTTCAACTAAATTGATCCATCCAAAACGAACTTTGTACTTTGCTATGAAGTTCCACCAGGAATGAGTTTTTATGCAAAAACTGTCTATTTCAACTAACTTTGTCCATCCAAAACGAACTTTGTACTTTGCTATGAAGTTCCACCAGGAATGAGTTTTCATGCAAAAACTGTCTATTTCAACTAACTTTGTCCATCCAAAACGAACTTTGTACTTTGCTATGAAGTTCTACCAGGAATGAGTTTTCATGCAAAAACTGTCTATTTCAACTAAATTGATCCATCCAAAACGAACTTTGTACTTTGCTATGAAGTTCCACCAGGAATGAGTTTTCATGCAAAAATTATCTATTTCAACTAACTTTGTCCATCCAAAACGAACTTTGTACTTTGCTATGAAGTTCCACCAGGAATGAGTTTTCATGCAAAAATTATCTATTTCAACTAACTTTGTCCATCCAAAACGAACTTTGTACTTTGCTATGAAGTTCCACCAGGAATGAGTTTTCATGCAAAAACTGTCTATTTCAACTAAATTGATCCATCCAAAACGAACTTTGTACTTTGCTATGAAGTTCCACCAGGAATGAGTTTTCATGCAAAAATTATCTATTTCAACTAACTTTGTCCATCCAAAACGAACTTTGTACTTTGCTATGAAGTTCCACCAGGAATGAGTTTTCATGCAAAAACTGTCTATTTCAACTAACTTTGTCCATCCAAAACGAACTTTGTACTTTGCTATGAAGTTCTACCAGGAATGAGTTTTCATGCAAAAACTGTCTATTTCAACTAACTTTGTCCATCCAAAACGAACTTTGTACTTTGCTATGAAGTTCCACCAGGAATGAGTTTTCATGCAAAAATTATCTATTTCAACTAACTTTGTCCATCCAAAACGAACTTTGTACTTTGCTATGAAGTTCCACCAGGAATGAGTTTTCATGCAAAAATTATCTATTTCAACTAACTTTGTCCATCCAAAACGAACTTTGTACTTTGCTATGAAGTTCCACCAGGAATGAGTTTTCATGCAAAAACTGTCTATTTCAACTAAATTGATCCATCCAAAACGAACTTTGTACTTTGCTATGAAGTTCCACCAGGAATGAGTTTTCATGCAAAAATTATCTATTTCAACTAACTTTGTCCATCCAAAACGAACTTTGTACTTTGCTATGAAGTTCCACCAGGAATGAGTTTTCATGCAAAAACTGTCTATTTCAACTAACTTTGTCCATCCAAAACGAACTTTGTACTTTGCTATGAAGTTCCACCAGGAATGAGTTTTTATGCAAAAACTGTCTATTTCAACTTAATTCGTCCATCCAAAACGAACTTTGTACTTTCCTATGAAGTTCCACCAGGAATGAGTTTTCATGCAAAAACTGTCTATTTCAACTAAATTGATCCATCCAAAACGAACTTTGTACTTTGCTATGAAGTTCCACCAGGAATGAGTTTTTATGCAAAAACTGTCTATTTCAACTAACTTTGTCCATCCAAAACGAACTTTGTACTTTGCTATGAAGTTCCACCAGGAATGAGTTTTCATGCAAAAACTGTCTATTTCAACTAAATTGATCCATCCAAAACGAACTTTGTACTTTGCTATGAAGTTCCACCAGGAATGAGTTTTCATGCAAAAACTGTCTTTTTCAACTAACTTTGTCCATCCAAAACGAACTTTGTACTTTCCTATGAAGTTCCACCAGGAATGAGTTTTTATGCAAAAACTGTCTATTTCAACTAACTTTGTCCATCCAAAACGAACTTTGTACTTTGCTATGAAGTTCCACCAGGAATGAGTTTTCATGCAAAAACTGTCTATTTCAACTTAATTCGTCCATCCGATTCGAACTTTGTACTTTGCTATGAAGTTCCACCAGGAATGAGTTTTCATACAAAAACTGTCTATTTCAACTAACTTTGTCCATCCAAAACGAACTTTGTACTTTGCTATGAAGTTCCACCAGGAATGAGTTTTCATGCAAAAACTGTCTATTTCAACTAACTTTGTCCATCCAAAACGAACTTTGTACTTTGCTATGAAGTTCCACCAGGAATGAGTTTTTATGCAAAAACTGTCTATCTCAACTAACTTTGTCCATCCAAAACGAACTTTGTTCTTTGCTATGAAGTTCCACCAGGAATGAGTTTTCATGCAAAAACTGTCTATTTCAACTTAATTCGTCCATCCAAAACGAACTTTGTACTTTGCTATGAAGTTCCACCAGGAATGAGTTTTCATGCAAAAACTGTCTATTTCAACTAACTTTGTCCATCCAAAACGAACTTTGTACTTTGCTATGAAGTTCCACCAGGAATGAGTTTTTATGCAAAAACTGTCTATCTCAACTAACTTTGTCCATCCAAAACGAACTTTGTTCTTTGCTATGAAGTTCCACCAGGAATGAGTTTTCATGCAAAAACTGTCTATTTCAACTAAATTGATCCATCCAAAACGAACTTTGTACTTTGCTATGAAGTTCCACCAGGAATGAGTTTTCATGCAAAAACTGTCTATTTCAACTAAATTCATCCATCCAAAACGAACTTTGTACTTTGCTATGAAGTTCCACCAGGAATGAGTTTTCATGCAAAAACTGTCTATTTCAACTAACTTTGTCCATCCAAAACGAACTTTGTACTTTGCTATGAAGTTCCACAAGGAATGAGTTTTTATGCAAAAACTGTCTATTTCAACTAACTTTGTCCATCCAAAACGAACTTTGTACTTTGCTATGAAGTTCCACCAGGAATGAGTTTTCATGCAAAAACTGTCTATTTCAACTAAATTGATCCATCCGAAACGAATTTTGTACTTTGCTATGAAGTTCCACCAGGAATGAGTTTTCATGCAAAAACTGTCTATTTCAACTAACTTTGTCCATCCAAAACGAACTTTGTACTTTGCTATGAAGTTCCACCAGGAATGAGTTTTCATGCAAAAACTGTCTATTTCAACTAAATTGATCCATCCGAAACGAATTTTGTACTTTGCTATGAAGTTCCACCAGGAATGAGTTTTCATGCAAAAACTGTCTATTTCAACTAATTTCGTCCATCCGATACGAACTTTGTACTTTGCTATGAAGTTCCACCAGGAATGAGTTTTCATGCAAAAACTGTCTATTTCAACTAACTTTGTCCATCCAAAACGAACTTTGTACTTTGCTATGAAGTTCCACCAGGAATGAGTTTTCATGCAAAAACTGTCTATTTCAACTAACTTTGTCCATCCAAAACGAACTTTGTACTTTGCTATGAAGTTCCACCAGGAATGAGTTTTTATGCAAAAACTGTCTATTTCAACTAACTTTGTCCATCCAAAACGAACTTTGTACTTTGCTATGAAGTTCCACCAGGAATGAGTTTTCATGCAAAAACTGTCTATTTCAACTTAATTCGTCCATCCAAAACGAACTTTGTACTTTGCTATGAAGTTCCACCAGGAATGAGTTTTCATGCAAAAACTGTCTATTTCAACTAACTTTGTCCATCCAAAACGAACTTTGTACTTTGCAATGAAGTTCCACCAGGAATGAGTTTTTATGCAAAAACTGTCTATTTCAACTAAATTGATCCATCCAAAACGAACTTTGTACTTTGCAATGAAGTTCCACCAGGAATGAGTTTTCATGCAAAAACTGTCTATTTCAACTAACTTTGTCCATCCAAAACGAACTTTGTACTTTGCTATGAAGTTCCACCAGGAATGAGTTTTCATGCAAAAACTGTCTATTTCAACTAACTTTGTCCATCCAAAACGAACTTTGTACTTTGCTATGAAGTTCCACCAGGAATGAGTTTTCATGCAAAAACTGTCTATTTCAACTAAATTGATCCATCCAAAACGAACTTTGTACTTTGCTATGAAGTTCCACCAGGAATGAGTTTTCATGCAAAAACTGTCTATTTCAACTAACTTTGTCCATCCAAAACGAACTTTGTACTTTGCTATGAAGTTCCACCAGGAATGAGTTTTCATGCAAAAACTGTCTATTTCAACTAACTTTGTCCATCCAAAACGAACTTTGTACTTTGCAATGAAGTTCCACCAGGAATGAGTTTTCATGCAAAAACTGTCTATTTCAACTTAATTCGTCCATCCGATTCGAACTTTGTACTTTGCTATGAAGTTCCACCAGGATTGAGTTTTCATGCAAAAACTGTCTATTTCAACTAACTTTGTCCATCCAAAACGAACTTTGTACTTTGCTATGAAGTTCCACCAGGAATGAGTTTTCATGCAAAAACTGTCTATTTCAACTAACTTTGTCCATCCAAAACGAACTTTGTACTTTGCAATGAAGTTCCACCAGGAATGAGTTTTTATGCAAAAACTGTCTATTTCAACTAAATTGATCCATCCAAAACGAACTTTGTACTTTGCTATGAAGTTCCACCAGGAATGAGTTTTCATGCAAAAACTGTCTATTTCAACTAACTTTGTCCATCCAAAACGAACTTTGTACTTTGCAATGAAGTTCCACCAGGAATGAGTTTTTATGCAAAAACTGTCTATCTCAACTAACTTTGTCCATCCAAAACGAACTTTGTACTTTGCTATGAAGTTCCACAAGGAATGAGTTTTCATGCAAAAACTGTCTATTTCAACTAACTTTGTCCATCCAAAACGAACTTTGTTCTTTGCTATGAAGTTCCACCAGGAATGAGTTTTCATGCAAAAACTGTCTATTTCAACTTAATTCGTCCATCCGATTCGAACTTTGTACTTTGCTATGAAGTTCCACAAGGAATGAGTTTTCATGCAAAAACTGTCTATTTCAACTAACTTTGTCCATCCAAAACGAACTTTGTTCTTTGCTATGAAGTTCCACCAGGAATGAGTTTTCATGCAAAAACTGTCTATTTCAACTAAATTGATCCATCCAAAACGAACTTTGTACTTTGCTATGAAGTTCCACCAGGAATGAGTTTTCATGCAAAAACTGTCTATTTCATTTAACTTTGTCCATCCAAAACGAACTTTGTACTTTGCTATGAAGTTCCACCAGGAATGAGTTTTCATGCAAAAACTGTCTATTTCAACTAAATTGATCCATCCAAAACGAACTTTGTTCTTTGCTATGAAGTTCCACCAGGAATGAGTTTTTATGCAAAAACTGTCTATCTCAACTAACTTTGTCCATCCAAAACAAACTTTGTTCTTTGCTATGAAGTTCCACCAGGAATGAGTTTTCATGCAAAAACTGTCTATTTCAACTTAATTCGTCCATCCAAAACGAACTTTGTACTTTGCTATGAAGTTCCACCAGGAATGAGTTTTTATGCAAAAACTGTCTATCTCAACTAACTTTGTCCATCCAAAACGAACTTTGTTCTTTGCTATGAAGTTCCACCAGGAATGAGTTTTCATGCAAAAACTGTCTATTTCAACTAAATTGATCCATCCAAAACGAACTTTGTACTTTGCTATGAAGTTCCACCAGGAATGAGTTTTCATGCAAAAACTGTCTATTTCATTTAACTTTGTCCATCCAAAACGAACTTTGTACTTTGCTATGAAGTTCCACCAGGAATGAGTTTTTATGCAAAAACTGTCTATCTCAACTAACTTTGTCCATCCAAAACGAACTTTGTACTTTGCTATGAAGTTCCACCAGGAATGAGTTTTCATGCAAAAACTGTCTATTTCAACTAACTTTGTCCATCCAAAACGAACTTTGTACTTTGCTATGAAGTTCCACCAGGAATGAGTTTTTATGCAAAAACTGTCTATCTCAACTAACTTTGTCCATCCAAAACGAACTTTGTTCTTTGCTATGAAGTTCCACCAGGAATGAGTTTTCATGCAAAAACTGTCTATTTCAACTTAATTCGTCCATCCAAAACGAACTTTGTACTTTGCTATGAAGTTCCACCAGGAATGAGTTTTTATGCAAAAACTGTCTATCTCAACTAACTTTGTCCATCCAAAACGAACTTTGTTCTTTGCTATGAAGTTCCACCAGGAATGAGTTTTCATGCAAAAACTGTCTATTTCAACTTAATTCGTCCATCCAAAACGAACTTTGTACTTTGCTATGAAGTTCCACCAGGAATGAGTTTTTATGCAAAAACTGTCTATCTCAACTAACTTTGTCCATCCAAAACGAACTTTGTACTTTGCTATGAAGTTCCACCAGGAATGAGTTTTTATGCAAAAACTGTCTATCTCAACTAACTTTGTCCATCCAAAACGAACTTTGTTCTTTGCTATGAAGTTCCACCAGGAATGAGTTTTCATGCAAAAACTGTCTATTTCAACTAAATTGATCCATCCAAAACGAACTTTGTACTTTGCTATAAAGTTCCACCAGGAATGAGTTTTCATGCAAAAACTGTCTATTTCAACTAAATTCATCCATCCAAAACGAACTTTGTACTTTGCTATGAAGTTCCACCAGGAATGAGTTTTCATGCAAAAACTGTCTATTTCAACTAACTTTGTCCATCCAAAACGAACTTTGTACTTTGCTATGAAGTTCCACAAGGAATGAGTTTTTATGCAAAAACTGTCTATTTCAACTAACTTTGTCCATGCAAAACGAACTTTGTACTTTGCTATGAAGTTCCACCAGGAATGAGTTTTCATGCAAAAACTGTCTATTTCAACTTAATTCGTCCATCCGATTCGAACTTTGTACTTTGCTATGAAGTTCCACCAGGAATGAGTTTTCATACAAAAACTGTCTATTTCAACTAACTTTGTCCATCCAAAACGAACTTTGTACTTTGCTATGAAGTTCCACCAGGAATGAGTTTTCATGCAAAAACTGTCTATTTCAACTAACTTTGTCCATCCAAAACGAACTTTGTACTTTGCTATGAAGTTCCACCAGGAATGAGTTTTTATGCAAAAACTGTCTATCTCAACTAACTTTGTCCATCCAAAACGAACTTTGTTCTTTGCTATGAAGTTCCACCAGGAATGAGTTTTCATGCAAAAACTGTCTATTTCAACTTAATTCGTCCATCCAAAACGAACTTTGTACTTTGCTATGAAGTTCCACCAGGAATGAGTTTTCATGCAAAAACTGTCTATCTCAACTAACTTTGTCCATCCAAAACGAACTTTGTTCTTTGCTATGAAGTTCCACCAGGAATGAGTTTTCATGCAAAAACTGTCTATTTCAACTTAATTCGTCCATCCAAAACGAACTTTGTTCTTTGCTATGAAGTTCCACCAGGAATGAGTTTTCATGCAAAAACTGTCTATTTCAACTTAATTCGTCCATCCAAAACGAACTTTGTACTTTGCTATGAAGTTCCACCAGGAATGAGTTTTCATGCAAAAACTGTCTATTTCAACTAACTTTGTCCATCCAAAACGAACTTTGTTCTTTGCTATGAAGTTCCACCAGGAATGAGTTTTCATGCAAAAACTGTCTATTTCAACTAAATTGATCCATCCAAAACGAACTTTGTACTTTGCTATGAAGTTCCACCAGGAATGAGTTTTCATGCAAAAACTGTCTATTTCAACTAAATTCATCCATCCAAAACGAACTTTGTACTTTGCTATGAAGTTCCACCAGGAATGAGTTTTCATGCAAAAACTGTCTATTTCAACTAACTTTGTCCATCCAAAACGAACTTTGTACTTTGCTATGAAGTTCCACAAGGAATGAGTTTTTATGCAAAAACTGTCTATTTCAACTAACTTTGTCCATCCAAAACGAACTTTGTACTTTGCTATGAAGTTCCACCAGGAATGAGTTTTCATGCAAAAACTGTCTATTTCAACTTAATTCGTCCATCCGATTCGAACTTTGTACTTTGCTATGAAGTTCCACCAGGAATGAGTTTTCATACAAAAACTGTCTATTTCAACTAACTTTGTCCATCCAAAACGAACTTTGTACTTTGCTATGAAGTTCCACCAGGAATGAGTTTTCATGCAAAAACTGTCTATTTCAACTAACTTTGTCCATCCAAAACGAACTTTGTACTTTGCTATGAAGTTCCACCAGGAATGAGTTTTTATGCAAAAACTGTCTATCTCAACTAACTTTGTCCATCCAAAACGAACTTTGTTCTTTGCTATGAAGTTCCACCAGGAATGAGTTTTCATGCAAAAACTGTCTATTTCAACTTAATTCGTCCATCCAAAACGAACTTTGTACTTTGCTATGAAGTTCCACCAGGAATGAGTTTTCATGCAAAAACTGTCTATTTCAACTAACTTTGTCCATCCAAAACGAACTTTGTACTTTGCTATGAAGTTCCACCAGGAATGAGTTTTTATGCAAAAACTGTCTATCTCAACTAACTTTGTCCATCCAAAACGAACTTTGTTCTTTGCTATGAAGTTCCACCAGGAATGAGTTTTCATGCAAAAACTGTCTATTTCAACTAAATTGATCCATCCAAAACGAACTTTGTACTTTGCTATGAAGTTCCACCAGGAATGAGTTTTCATGCAAAAACTGTCTATTTCAACTAAATTCATCCATCCAAAACGAACTTTGTACTTTGCTATGAAGTTCCACCAGGAATGAGTTTTCATGCAAAAACTGTCTATTTCAACTAACTTTGTCCATCCAAAACGAACTTTGTACTTTGCTATGAAGTTCCACAAGGAATGAGTTTTTATGCAAAAACTGTCTATTTCAACTAACTTTGTCCATCCAAAACGAACTTTGTACTTTGCTATGAAGTTCCACCAGGAATGAGTTTTCATGCAAAAACTGTCTATTTCAACTAAATTGATCCATCCGAAACGAATTTTGTACTTTGCTATGAAGTTCCACCAGGAATGAGTTTTCATGCAAAAACTGTCTATTTCAACTAACTTTGTCCATCCAAAACGAACTTTGTACTTTGCTATGAAGTTCCACCAGGAATGAGTTTTCATGCAAAAACTGTCTATTTCAACTAAATTGATCCATCCGAAACGAATTTTGTACTTTGCTATGAAGTTCCACCAGGAATGAGTTTTCATGCAAAAACTGTCTATTTCAACTAATTTCGTCCATCCGATACGAACTTTGTACTTTGCTATGAAGTTCCACCAGGAATGAGTTTTCATGCAAAAACTGTCTATTTCAACTAACTTTGTCCATCCAAAACGAACTTTGTACTTTGCTATGAAGTTCCACCAGGAATGAGTTTTCATGCAAAAACTGTCTATTTCAACTAACTTTGTCCATCCAAAACGAACTTTGTACTTTGCTATGAAGTTCCACCAGGAATGAGTTTTTATGCAAAAACTGTCTATTTCAACTAACTTTGTCCATCCAAAACGAACTTTGTACTTTGCTATGAAGTTCCACCAGGAATGAGTTTTCATGCAAAAACTGTCTATTTCAACTAAATTGATCCATCCGAAACGAATTTTGTACTTTGCTATGAAGTTCCACCAGGAATGAGTTTTCATGCAAAAACTGTCTATTTCAACTAAATTCGTCCATCCGATACGAACTTTGTACTTTGCTATGAAGTTCTACCAGGAATGAGTTTTCATGCAAAAACTGTCTATTTCAACTAACTTTGTCCATCCAAAACGAACTTTGTACTTTGCTATGAAGTTCCACCAGGAATGAGTTTTCATGCAAAAACTGTCTATTTCAACTAACTTTGTCCATCCAAAACGAACTTTGTACTTTGCTATGAAGTTCCACCAGGAATGAGTTTTCATGCAAGAACTGTCTATTTCAACTAAATTGATCCATCCGAAACGAATTTTGTACTTTGCTATGAAGTTCTACCAGGAATGAGTTTTCATGCAAAAACTGTCTATTTCAACTAAATTGATCCATCCAAAACGAACTTTGTACTTTGCTATGAAGTTCCACCAGGAATGAGTTTTCATGCAAAAACTGTCTATTTCAACTAAATTGATCCATCCAAAACGAACTTTGTACTTTGCTATGAAGTTCCACCAGGAATGAGTTTTCATGCAAAAACTGTCTATTTCAACTAAATTCATCCATCCAAAACGAACTTTGTACTTTGCTATGAAGTTCCACCAGGAATGAGTTTTCATGCAAAAACTGTCTATTTCAACTAACTTTGTCCATCCAAAACGAACTTTGTACTTTGCTATGAAGTTCCACCAGGAATGAGTTTTCATGCAAAAACTGTCTATTTCAACTAACTTTGTCCATCCAAAACGAACTTTGTACTTTGCTATGAAGTTCCACCAGGAATGAGTTTTCATGCAAAAACTGTCTATTTCAACTAACTTTGTCCATCCAAAACGAACTTTGTACTTTGCTATGAAGTTCCACCAGGAATGAGTTTTTATGCAAAAACTGTCTATCTCAACTAACTTTGTCCATCCAAAACGAACTTTGTTCTTTGCTATGAAGTTCCACCAGGAATGAGTTTTCATGCAAAAACTGTCTATTTCAACTTAATTCGTCCATCCGATTCGAACTTTGTACTTTGCTATGAAGTTCCACCAGGAATGAGTTTTCATGCAAAAACTGTCTATTTCAACTAACTTTGTCCATCCAAAACGATCTTTGTACTTTGCTATGAAGTTCCACCAGGAATGAGTTTTCATGCAAAAACTGTCTATTTCAACTAACTTTGTCCATCCAAAACGAACTTTGTACTTTGCTATGAAGTTCCACCAGGAATGAGTTTTCATGCAAAAACTGTCTATTTCAACTAAATTGATCCATCCAAAACGAACTTTGTACTTTGCTATGAAGTTCCACCAGGAATGAGTTTTCATGCAAAAACTGTCTATTTCAACTAACTTTGTCCATCCAAAACGAACTTTGTACTTTGCTATGAAGTTCCACCAGGAATGAGTTTTTATGCAAAAACTGTCTATCTCAACTAACTTTGTCCATCCGATTCGAACTTTGTACTTTGCTATGAAGTTCCACCAGGAATGAGTTTTCATGCAAAAACTGTCTATTTCAACTAAATTGATCCATCCAAAACGAACTTTGTTCTTTGCTATGAAGTTCCACCAGGAATGAGTTTTCATGCAAAAACTGTCTATTTCAACTTAATTCGTCCATCCGATTCGAACTTTGTACTTTGCTATGAAGTTCCACCAGGAATGAGTTTTCATGCAAAAACTGTCTATTTCAACTTAATTCGTCCATCCAAAACGAACTTTGTACTTTGCTATGAAGTTCCACCAGGAATGAGTTTTCATGCAAAAACTGTCTATTTCAACTAACTTTGTCCATCCAAAACGAACTTTGTACTTTGCTATGAAGTTCCACCAGGAATGAGTTTTTATGCAAAAACTGTCTATCTCAACTAACTTTGTCCATCCAAAACGAACTTTGTTCTTTGCTGTGAAGTTTCACCAGGAATGAGTTTTCATGCAAAAACTGTCTATTTCAACTAAATTGATCCATCCAAAACGAACTTTGTACTTTGCTATGAAGTTCCACCAGGAATGAGTTTTCATGCAAAAACTGTCTATTTCAACTAACTTTGTCCATCCAAAACGAACTTTGTACTTTGCTATGAAGTTCCACAAGGAATGAGTTTTCATGCAAAAACTGTCTATTTCAACTAACTTTGTCCATCCAAAACGAACTTTGTACTTTGCTATGAAGTTCCACCAGGAATGAGTTTTCATGCAAAAACTGTCTATTTCAACTAACTTTGTCCATCCAAAACGAACTTTGTACTTTGCTATGAAGTTCCACCAGGAATGAGTTTTCATGCAAAAACTGTCTATTTCAACTAAATTGATCCATCCAAAACGAACTTTGTACTTTGCTATGAAGTTCCACCAGGAATGAGTTTTCATGCAAAAACTGTCTATTTCAACTTAATTCGTCCATCCGATTCGAACTTTGTACTTTGCTATGAAGTTCCACCAGGAATGAGTTTTCATACAAAAACTGTCTATTTCAACTAACTTTGTCCATCTAAAACGAACTTTGTACTTTGCTATGAAGTTCCACCAGGAATGAGTTTTCATGCAAAAACTGTCTATTTCAACTAAATTGATCCATCCAAAACGAACTTTGTACTTTGCTATGAAGTTCCACCAGGAATGAGTTTTTATGCAAAAACTGTCTATTTCAACTAACTTTGTCCATCCAAAACGAACTTTGTACTTTGCTATGAAGTTCCACCAGGAATGAGTTTTCATGCAAAAACTGTCTATTTCAACTAACTTTGTCCATCCAAAACGAACTTTGTACTTTGCTATGAAGTTCTACCAGGAATGAGTTTTCATGCAAAAACTGTCTATTTCAACTAAATTGATCCATCCAAAACGAACTTTGTACTTTGCTATGAAGTTCCACCAGGAATGAGTTTTCATGCAAAAATTATCTATTTCAACTAACTTTGTCCATCCAAAACGAACTTTGTACTTTGCTATGAAGTTCCACCAGGAATGAGTTTTCATGCAAAAATTATCTATTTCAACTAACTTTGTCCATCCAAAACGAACTTTGTACTTTGCTATGAAGTTCCACCAGGAATGAGTTTTCATGCAAAAACTGTCTATTTCAACTAAATTGATCCATCCAAAACGAACTTTGTACTTTGCTATGAAGTTCCACCAGGAATGAGTTTTCATGCAAAAATTATCTATTTCAACTAACTTTGTCCATCCAAAACGAACTTTGTACTTTGCTATGAAGTTCCACCAGGAATGAGTTTTCATGCAAAAACTGTCTATTTCAACTAACTTTGTCCATCCAAAACGAACTTTGTACTTTGCTATGAAGTTCTACCAGGAATGAGTTTTCATGCAAAAACTGTCTATTTCAACTAACTTTGTCCATCCAAAACGAACTTTGTACTTTGCTATGAAGTTCCACCAGGAATGAGTTTTCATGCAAAAATTATCTATTTCAACTAACTTTGTCCATCCAAAACGAACTTTGTACTTTGCTATGAAGTTCCACCAGGAATGAGTTTTCATGCAAAAATTATCTATTTCAACTAACTTTGTCCATCCAAAACGAACTTTGTACTTTGCTATGAAGTTCCACCAGGAATGAGTTTTCATGCAAAAACTGTCTATTTCAACTAAATTGATCCATCCAAAACGAACTTTGTACTTTGCTATGAAGTTCCACCAGGAATGAGTTTTCATGCAAAAATTATCTATTTCAACTAACTTTGTCCATCCAAAACGAACTTTGTACTTTGCTATGAAGTTCCACCAGGAATGAGTTTTCATGCAAAAACTGTCTATTTCAACTAACTTTGTCCATCCAAAACGAACTTTGTACTTTGCTATGAAGTTCCACCAGGAATGAGTTTTTATGCAAAAACTGTCTATTTCAACTTAATTCGTCCATCCAAAACGAACTTTGTACTTTCCTATGAAGTTCCACCAGGAATGAGTTTTCATGCAAAAACTGTCTATTTCAACTAAATTGATCCATCCAAAACGAACTTTGTACTTTGCTATGAAGTTCCACCAGGAATGAGTTTTTATGCAAAAACTGTCTATTTCAACTAACTTTGTCCATCCAAAACGAACTTTGTACTTTGCTATGAAGTTCCACCAGGAATGAGTTTTCATGCAAAAACTGTCTATTTCAACTAAATTGATCCATCCAAAACGAACTTTGTACTTTGCTATGAAGTTCCACCAGGAATGAGTTTTCATGCAAAAACTGTCTTTTTCAACTAACTTTGTCCATCCAAAACGAACTTTGTACTTTCCTATGAAGTTCCACCAGGAATGAGTTTTTATGCAAAAACTGTCTATTTCAACTAACTTTGTCCATCCAAAACGAACTTTGTACTTTGCTATGAAGTTCCACCAGGAATGAGTTTTCATGCAAAAACTGTCTATTTCAACTAAATTGATCCATCCAAAACGAACTTTGTACTTTGCTATGAAGTTCCACCAGGAATGAGTTTTCATGCAAAAATTATCTATTTCAACTAACTTTGTCCATCCAAAACGAACTTTGTACTTTGCTATGAAGTTCCACCAGGAATGAGTTTTCATGCAAAAACTGTCTATTTCAACTAAATTGATCCATCCAAAACGAACTTTGTACTTTGCTATGAAGTTCCACCAGAAATGAGTTTTTATGCAAAAACTGTCTATTTCAACTAAATTGATCCATCCAAAACGAACTTTGTACTTTGCTATGAAGTTCCACCAGGAATGAGTTTTTATGCAAAAACTGTCTATTTCAACTTAATTCGTCCATCCGAAACGAACTTTGTACTTTGCTATGAAGTTCCACCAGGAATGAGTTTTCATGCAAAAACTGTCTATTTCAACTAAATTGATCCATCCAAAACGAACTTTGTACTTTGCTATGAAGTTCCACCAGGAATGAGTTTTTATGCAAAAACTGTCTATTTCAACTAACTTTGTCCATCCAAAACGAACTTTGTACTTTGCTATGAAGTTCCACCAGGAATGAGTTTTCATGCAAAAACTGTCTTTTTCAACTAAATTGATCCATCCAAAACGAACTTTGTACTTTGCTATGAAGTTCCACCAGGAATGAGTTTTCATGCAAAAACTGTCTTTTTCAACTAACTTTGTCCATCCAAAACGAACTTTGTACTTTCCTATGAAGTTCCACCAGGAATGAGTTTTTATGCAAAAACTGTCTATTTCAACTAACTTTGTCCATCCAAAACGAACTTTGTACTTTGCTATGAAGTTCCACCAGGAATGAGTTTTCATGCAAAAACTGTCTATTTCAACTAACTTTGTCCATCCAAAACGAACTTTGTACTTTGCTATGAAGTTCCACCAGGAATGAGTTTTCATGCAAAAACTGTCTATTTCAACTAACTTTGTCCATCCAAAACGAACTTTGTACTTTGCTATGAAGTTCCACCAGGAATGAGTTTTCATGCAAAAATTATCTATTTCAACTAACTTTGTCCATCCAAAACGAACTTTGTACTTTGCTATGAAGTTCCACCAGGAATGAGTTTTCATGCAAAAACTGTCTATTTCAACTAAATTGATCCATCCAAAACGAACTTTGTACTTTGCTATGAAGTTCCACCAGGAATGAGTTTTTATGCAAAAACTGTCTATTTCAACTTAATTCGTCCATCCGAAACGAACTTTGTACTTTGCTATGAAGTTCCACCAGGAATGAGTTTTCATGCAAAAACTGTCTATTTCAACTTAATTCGTCCATCCAAAACGAACTTTGTACTTTGCTATGAAGTTCCACCAGGAATGAGTTTTCATGCAAAAACTGTCTATTTCAACTAAATTGATCCATCCAAAACGAACTTTGTACTTTGCTATGAAGTTCCACCAGGAATGAGTTTTCATGCAAAAATTATCTATTTCAACTAACTTTGTCCATCCAAAACGAACTTTGTACTTTGCTATGAAGTTCCACCAGGAATGAGTTTTCATGCAAAAACTGTCTATTTCAACTAACTTTGTCCATCCAAAACGAACTTTGTACTTTGCTATGAAGTTCCACCAGGAATGAGTTTTTATGCAAAAACTGTCTATTTCAACTTAATTCGTCCATCCAAAACGAACTTTGTACTTTCCTATGAAGTTCCACCAGGAATGAGTTTTCATGCAAAAACTGTCTATTTCAACTAAATTGATCCATCCAAAACGAACTTTGTACTTTGCTATGAAGTTCCACCAGGAATGAGTTTTCATGCAAAAACTGTCTTTTTCAACTAACTTTGTCCATCCAAAACGAACTTTGTACTTTCCTATGAAGTTCCACCAGGAATGAGTTTTTATGCAAAAACTGTCTATTTCAACTAAATTGATCCATCCAAAACGAACTTTGTACTTTGCTATGAAGTTCCACCAGGAATGAGTTTTCATGCAAAAATTATCTATTTCAACTAACTTTGTCCATCCAAAACGAACTTTGTACTTTGCTATGAAGTTCCACCAGGAATGAGTTTTTATGCAAAAACTGTCTATTTCAACTAACTTTGTCCATCCAAAACGAACTTTGTACTTTGCTATGAAGTTCCACCAGGAATGAGTTTTCATGCAAAAACTGTCTATTTCAACTAACTTTGTCCATCCAAAACGAACTTTGTACTTTGCTATGAAGTTCTACCAGGAATGAGTTTTCATGCAAAAACTGTCTATTTCAACTAAATTGATCCATCCAAAACGAACTTTGTACTTTGCTATGAAGTTCCACCAGGAATGAGTTTTCATGCAAAAATTATCTATTTCAACTAACTTTGTCCATCCAAAACGAACTTTGTACTTTGCTATGAAGTTCCACCAGGAATGAGTTTTCATGCAAAAATTATCTATTTCAACTAACTTTGTCCATCCAAAACGAACTTTGTACTTTGCTATGAAGTTCCACCAGGAATGAGTTTTCATGCAAAAACTGTCTATTTCAACTAAATTGATCCATCCAAAACGAACTTTGTACTTTGCTATGAAGTTCCACCAGGAATGAGTTTTCATGCAAAAATTATCTATTTCAACTAACTTTGTCCATCCAAAACGAACTTTGTACTTTGCTATGAAGTTCCACCAGGAATGAGTTTTCATGCAAAAACTGTCTATTTCAACTAACTTTGTCCATCCAAAACGAACTTTGTACTTTGCTATGAAGTTCTACCAGGAATGAGTTTTCATGCAAAAACTGTCTATTTCAACTAAATTGATCCATCCAAAACGAACTTTGTACTTTGCTATGAAGTTCCACCAGGAATGAGTTTTCATGCAAAAATTATCTATTTCAACTAACTTTGTCCATCCAAAACGAACTTTGTACTTTGCTATGAAGTTCCACCAGGAATGAGTTTTCATGCAAAAATTATCTATTTCAACTAACTTTGTCCATCCAAAACGAACTTTGTACTTTGCTATGAAGTTCCACCAGGAATGAGTTTTCATGCAAAAACTGTCTATTTCAACTAAATTGATCCATCCAAAACGAACTTTGTACTTTGCTATGAAGTTCCACCAGGAATGAGTTTTCATGCAAAAATTATCTATTTCAACTAACTTTGTCCATCCAAAACGAACTTTGTACTTTGCTATGAAGTTCCACCAGGAATGAGTTTTCATGCAAAAACTGTCTATTTCAACTAACTTTGTCCATCCAAAACGAACTTTGTACTTTGCTATGAAGTTCCACCAGGAATGAGTTTTTATGCAAAAACTGTCTATTTCAACTTAATTCGTCCATCCAAAACGAACTTTGTACTTTCCTATGAAGTTCCACCAGGAATGAGTTTTCATGCAAAAACTGTCTATTTCAACTAAATTGATCCATCCAAAACGAACTTTGTACTTTGCTATGAAGTTCCACCAGGAATGAGTTTTCATGCAAAAACTGTCTTTTTCAACTAACTTTGTCCATCCAAAACGAACTTTGTACTTTCCTATGAAGTTCCACCAGGAATGAGTTTTTATGCAAAAACTGTCTATTTCAACTAAATTGATCCATCCAAAACGAACTTTGTACTTTGCTATGAAGTTCCACCAGGAATGAGTTTTTATGCAAAAACTGTCTATTTCAACTAACTTTGTCCATCCAAAACGAACTTTGTACTTTGCTATGAAGTTCCACCAGGAATGAGTTTTCATGCAAAAACTGTCTATTTCAACTTAATTCGTCCATCCAAAACGAACTTTGTACTTTGCTATGAAGTTCCACCAGGAATGAGTTTTCATGCAAAAACTGTCTATTTCAACTAACTTTGTCCATCCAAAACGAACTTTGTACTTTGCTATGAAGTTCCACCAGGAATGAGTTTTTATGCAAAAACTGTCTATTTCAACTTAATTCGTCCATCCAAAACGAACTTTGTACTTTCCTATGAAGTTCCACCAGGAATGAGTTTTCATGCAAAAACTGTCTATTTCAACTAAATTGATCCATCCAAAACGAACTTTGTACTTTGCTATGAAGTTCCACCAGGAATGAGTTTTCATGCAAAAACTGTCTTTTTCAACTAACTTTGTCCATCCAAAACGAACTTTGTACTTTCCTATGAAGTTCCACCAGGAATGAGTTTTTATGCAAAAACTGTCTATTTCAACTAAATTGATCCATCCAAAACGAACTTTGTACTTTGCTATGAAGTTCCACCAGGAATGAGTTTTCATGCAAAAACTGTCTATTTCAACTAAATTGATCCATCCAAAACGAACTTTGTACTTTGCTATGAAGTTCCACCAGGAATGAGTTTTCATGCAAAAATTATCTATTTCAACTAACTTTGTCCATCCAAAACGAACTTTGTACTTTGCTATGAAGTTCCACCAGGAATGAGTTTTCATGCAAAAACTGTCTATTTCAACTAACTTTGTCCATCCAAAACGAACTTTGTACTTTCCTATGAAGTTCCACCAGGAATGAGTTTTCATGCAAAAACTGTCTATTTCAACTAAATTGATCCATCCAAAACGAACTTTGTACTTTGCTATGAAGTTCCACCAGGAATGAGTTTTCATGCAAAAACTGTCTTTTTCAACTAACTTTGTCCATCCAAAACGAACTTTGTACTTTCCTATGAAGTTCCACCAGGAATGAGTTTTTATGCAAAAACTGTCTATTTCAACTAAATTGATCCATCCAAAACGAACTTTGTACTTTGCTATGAAGTTCCACCAGGAATGAGTTTTTATGCAAAAACTGTCTATTTCAACTAACTTTGTCCATCCAAAACGAACTTTGTACTTTCCTATGAAGTTCTACCAGGAATGAGTTTTCATGCAAAAACTGTCTATTTCAACTAAATTGATCCATCCAAAACGAACTTTGTACTTTGCTATGAAGTTCCACCAGGAATGAGTTTTCATGCAAAAACTGTCTATTTCAACTAAATTGATCCATCCAAAACGAACTTTGTACTTTGCTATGAAGTTCCACCAGGAATGAGTTTTCATGCAAAAATTATCTATTTCAACTAACTTTGTCCATCCAAAACGAACTTTGTACTTTGCTATGAAGTTCCACCAGGAATGAGTTTTCATGCAAAAACTGTCTATTTCAACTAACTTTGTCCATCCAAAACGAACTTTGTACTTTGCTATGAAGTTCCACCAGGAATGAGTTTTTATGCAAAAACTGTCTATTTCAACTTAATTCGTCCATCCAAAACGAACTTTGTACTTTCCTATGAAGTTCCACCAGGAATGAGTTTTCATGCAAAAACTGTCTATTTCAACTAAATTGATCCATCCAAAACGAACTTTGTACTTTGCTATGAAGTTCCACCAGGAATGAGTTTTCATGCAAAAACTGTCTTTTTCAACTAACTTTGTCCATCCAAAACGAACTTTGTACTTTCCTATGAAGTTCCACCAGGAATGAGTTTTTATGCAAAAACTGTCTATTTCAACTAAATTGATCCATCCAAAACGAACTTTGTACTTTGCTATGAAGTTCCACCAGGAATGAGTTTTTATGCAAAAACTGTCTATTTCAACTAACTTTGTCCATCCAAAACGAACTTTGTACTTTGCTATGAAGTTCCACCAGGAATGAGTTTTCATGCAAAAACTGTCTATTTCAACTAACTTTGTCCATCCAAAACGAACTTTGTACTTTGCTATGAAGTTCTACCAGGAATGAGTTTTCATGCAAAAACTGTCTATTTCAACTAAATTGATCCATCCAAAACGAACTTTGTACTTTGCTATGAAGTTCCACCAGGAATGAGTTTTCATGCAAAAATTATCTATTTCAACTAACTTTGTCCATCCAAAACGAACTTTGTACTTTGCTATGAAGTTCCACCAGGAATGAGTTTTCATGCAAAAATTATCTATTTCAACTAACTTTGTCCATCCAAAACGAACTTTGTACTTTGCTATGAAGTTCCACCAGGAATGAGTTTTCATGCAAAAACTGTCTATTTCAACTAAATTGATCCATCCAAAACGAACTTTGTACTTTGCTATGAAGTTCCACCAGGAATGAGTTTTCATGCAAAAATTATCTATTTCAACTAACTTTGTCCATCCAAAACGAACTTTGTACTTTGCTATGAAGTTCCACCAGGAATGAGTTTTCATGCAAAAACTGTCTATTTCAACTAACTTTGTCCATCCAAAACGAACTTTGTACTTTGCTATGAAGTTCTACCAGGAATGAGTTTTCATGCAAAAACTGTCTATTTCAACTAAATTGATCCATCCAAAACGAACTTTGTACTTTGCTATGAAGTTCCACCAGGAATGAGTTTTCATGCAAAAATTATCTATTTCAACTAACTTTGTCCATCCAAAACGAACTTTGTACTTTGCTATGAAGTTCCACCAGGAATGAGTTTTCATGCAAAAATTATCTATTTCAACTAACTTTGTCCATCCAAAACGAACTTTGTACTTTGCTATGA